>NC_057804.1:214521213-214565191 GCF_018294505.1 Triticum aestivum | reverse complement strand
GGGGGGGACGACACATGGCGCTCACGGATTGGCTGGAGGCTACGGTGTTGGACGTGTCCGGGGTGGGCGAACGCGTCCGGTGGGGGGAAGACATTTTTATAGGTAGAGGAAGCTAGAAGAGGGATATTAAGTTTTTTTCGCCCACATGATCGTGATCCAACGGCGGAAAGCATGGAGGTGGCTTAGATGGGCTAGGTGGGTTGTGTGGAGGGGTGCTGGGTTGCAAAGAGAAAGGGGTTCGGCGGTTAACGTGGTTAACCGTTGGGGCATCAAACGACCTCCAAATGGAACGAAATTTGACAGGCGGTCTACCTGATGTACCAAGACCACTCGTCAACTCTCGGCCCATTCCGAAAACGTTTTTCGTCGGCTCAAAAAACAAGATCTGAGAGGTGCGGCAGGTGCGAGCGAGAGTGGTTGGGCTTAGAACGGACAACAAAGAGAACTGGGAAGCCCAAACAGATGCATGTTTTGTAAAACATACAGATGAAATGCATCTGATCACATGGCAAGGTGCAACACGCAAGAGAATGACATGGCAACAACGGATTATAACTGGAAGACACCAGGCGCATTGGTCTAGGGGCATTACACCGCTGTCCTACTAGGTCAACTCTGACGCCCAGCTACACATGCACAACTCCAACACGTAGAAATAAATAATTATGGCTTTTGAAAGAGTCCATCATGGATAGCTAACGTGCCTAGTACCTCACTGCTTGTCATATAGGAGAAACTATTCATATTTCTCATTAATGCACATGCTCAATGGAAATTATATATTACATGTAGAGTAAAAAAGTGATGCGACAAGTGTACAACCTCTTTGGTGAAGCCATGTCGATCTCAACGTCATTGGGTTCGTTACGGAGGATGCTGCGGCTGATGTGCTTGTCAGAGGCAGGGAAGAAGATCATAGGCGTTTGGAGATGGAACTGATGGTACTACTCCACTGTGATGGATGGTTTCGTCATTGGAGCAGTGATAACCCACAAGTATAGGGGATCGCAATAGTTTTCGAGGGTAGAGTATTCAACCCAAATTTATTGATTCGACACAAGGGGAGCCAAAGAATATTCTCAAGTATTTAGTACCAAACTAGTATGGAAGTAACGGTAACTGTGGCAAAAGTAATAGTAACAGTTTTGTAGCAATTGTAAAAGTCGCAACATAGAAGTAACTTAGCAAAGATCAATATATGAAAAGCTCGTAGGCAATGGATCAATGATGGATAATTATGTCGGATGTCATTCATCATGCAACAGTTATAACATAGGGTGACACGGAACTAGCTCCAGTTCATCAATGTAATGTAGGCATGTATTCCGAATATAGTCATACATGCTTATGGAAAAGAACTTGCATGACATCTTTTGTCCTACCCTCCCGTGGCAGCAGGGTCCTAATGGAAACTAAAGGATATTAAGGACTCCTTTAATAGAGTATCGGACCAAAGCATTAGCACTTAGTGAATACATGAACTCCTCAAACTACGGTCATCACCGGGAAGTGCCTCGACTGTTGTCACTCCGGGGTTTGCCGGATCATAACGCGTAGTAGGTGACTATAACTTGCAAGATAGGATCAAGAACACTCATATATTCATGAAAACATAATAGATTCAGATCTGAAATCATGGCACTCGGGCCCTAGTGACAAGCATTAAGCATGATGAAGTCATAGCAACATCAATCTTAGAACATAATGGATACTAGGGATCAAATCCTAACAAAACTAACTCGATTACATGATAAATCTCATCCAACCCATCACCGTCCAGCAAGCCTACGATGGGATTACTCACGCATGGAGGTGAGCATCATGAAATTGGTGGTGGAGGATGGTTGATGATGACGATGGCGACGGATTCCCCTCTCCGGAGCCCCGAACGGACTCCAGATCAGCCCTCCCAAAGAAGAACAGGGCTTGACGGTGGCTCCGTATCGTAAAACACGATGAATACTTCTCCCTGGTTTTTTTCTCCCCGAATGTGAATATATGGAGTTGGAGTTGAGGTCGGTGGAGGTCCAGGGGGGCCACGAGGCAGGGGGCGCGCCCCCCACCCTCATGGCTAGGCTGTGGGGCCCCTTCTGTTGGTTCTTTCGCCAAGATTTTTATTAATTCTAAAACATGCCTCTGTGAAGTTTCAGGTCATTCCGAGAACTTTTATTTCTGCACCAAAATAACACCATGGCAATTCTGCTGAAAACAACGTCAGTCCGGGTTAGTTCCATTCAAATTATGCAAGTTAGAGTCCAAAACAAGGGCAAAAGTTTTCGGAAAAGTAGGTATGTTGGAGAAGTATCAACTCCCCCAAGCTTAAACATTTGCTTGTCCTCAAGCAATTCAGTTGACAAACTGAAATTGATAAAGAAAAACTTCTACAAACTCCATTTGATCTTGTTGTTGCAAATATGTAAAGCCAGCATTCAAGTTTTCAGCAAATATTATGAACTAACCATATTCACAATAACATTTAGGTCTCATGTTTACTCATATCAATGGCATAATCAACTAGCGAGCAATAATAATAAATCTCGGATGACAACACTTTCTCAAAACAATGATGATATGATATAACAAGATGGTATCTTGCTAGCCCTTCCTGATACCACAAAACATAAATGCAGAGCACCCCTGAAGATCAAGGACTGACTAGACATTGTAATTCATGGCAAAAGAGATCCAGCCACAGTCATACTCAATATCAATTAATAACAATGCATACAAATGGTCTTCTCCTCTCGAACCCCAAAGAAAAGAGGAGAATTTCAAAGAAAGAGAAAAACTATTTACACGGGAAAGCTCCCAACAAGCAAAAGAATAATGAGAAATACTTTGGGGTTTTCTTTTAATACTACTACTTAGCATGGAAAGTAAAGTAGCTAATTTGTAACTAAATTTTTTTGGTTTTTCTCAAAGTTTTTCAAACACACAGGAAGAAAGCCAGAAAAGAAAATAAACTAGCATGGATGGTACAATGAAAAAGTATGAACATCGACAACTAGAATGAGTGTGTGAACATGAATGTAATGCCGGTGAGAGATACGTACTCCCCCAAGATTAGGCTTTTGGCCTAAGTTGGTCTAAGCCCATGGATCAAAATGGTTCTCTCGGTATACTGAGGAGAATCCTCGGGGTGCCACTGGTTAGCGAGCTCTTGTGGATCCCATTGATAAATAGACTCTTGATATGCATCAGGAGATGGCTCTGGCTCTGGCTCTGGGGCTGGATGAGGTATGTGCCTGAATGTATGTTAAACAAAGACGGTGCAGGCAAGGTAATAGTCTGACAAGTAGTTTTACTAAATACAAAGTTATAAATAAGTCTATTATCCTTATCATTACCAATAAAATTATGTGCTACCATAGTTTTATAGTCTAAGAAAATTGTGGGCAACACCTTTTCCTCTTTCTCATAATGCCTAATGGGTATCTCAAAGTATTTAGCAAGACGTGAAGCAAAGATACCTCCAAAAATGGGGCCCTTTGTACGTTTGAGACTCAACCATTTAGCAACCATAGCGCCTAAACTGAAAGTTCTATCATGAAGTAAAGCATGGAGCAAAATAGCAAGGTCAGGAGGACTGAGTCCCCCACTGTTCCCGCGACCAATTAAACATCTACTAGCAAATATTGCATAGTAACATAGAACAGGAAAATGTATACTAGTGATTCTTGCATCTGACACTTTTCTCGTTTCCCCTACAACAATTTTATCAATAAATTCATCCACATCAATAGGATGTGGTTCCTCGACGCTGCCTTCAAAGGGCAACTTGCACCACACAAAAATCATAGAGTGACATCTCCTTGAACTCATCATATAAATAAAAATGCACCAAAGGTGGTGATCTCCTAGCATGGAAATGGAAGTTTTGCACGAAAATATTAGTGAGTAGGAGGTACTGGTCACACTTATCATGAATGAAGTCGGTGATGCCTGCATTCTGAGCCAATTAAAAAAAGTCTTCATAAATTCTAGCGGCCCTCGAGAATGCATCACAAGGCCATTCACACGGCTGAACCTCCGCGGTGCGGGGAAGGTTGTACTTGGCTTTTTATTCTCTTCATTCTGCTTCTCCTTCAAACTTCGGCTCAAGGAGCCTCTCTACAATCTCTTCAACATTTTCTTCCTCTAAAAGATTTCTGAAATTTTTAGTGAGTCAAAATAAAAGTGAACCAAACTCAACAAGATTGATAGCAAGTACTCCCACGAGTGCCTAGAGACTATATCATGCATTAAAACTACTTTGGACCATATAAATTTGGCATGCAAGCTCAAGAACAGGGTCACCTCAGCAGCAAAAATTTGCAATAAATAAAGCACTAGAACAAAAACTAATTGGACCATTGGAGAAGTCACATACCGAAGAGCACTAGAACAAAAACTAATTGGACCATTGGAGAAGTCACATACAGAAGAACAATCCCCCAAAGCAGTTTTGTGAATGGAGCTTTGAGCAAGGAGACCGAAAATGGCAGCAAAACAAGCAAGAACACGAGTTTGAGCTACGGGATGAATTTTTCTAGAGGAAGACGAAGTGTGACGGTACTGGAATAAGTGGAGGGGGCCATGTGGGGCCCAAGAGGTAGGGGCACACTCAAGGGGGTAGGGCGCGCCCTCCACCCTGGTGACCAAATGGTGGGTCCCCCTGGTGTGTTCTAAGTGCTAGAAATTCTTAAATATTCTACAAAAAAATCATACTCAATTTTCAGGGCATTTGGAGAACTTTTATTTTCGGGTATTTTTTTATTGCATGGATAATTCAGAAAACAGATAGAAAATACTATTTTTGCTTTATTTAAACTAAATAACAGAAAGTAAAAGGAGGGTAGAGAGAGTTGTGCCTTCTAACTGGATCCATCTCATGCTCATCAAAAGGAATCCACTAATAAGGTTGATCAAGTCTTGTTAACAAACTTCTCCGAATAACATGAAACCGGAGAATTTTCAAATAACACTAGGTTACCTCAACGGGGATATGCATGTCCCCAACAATAAGAATATCATATTTCCTTTTGACGGTAGGGAGAGGAAATTCAAAACCTCCAATAGTAATAGCTGAATTTTTTCCAATAGAATTGATACTATGAACTTCAGGTTGTTTCTTCGAAAAGTGTACCATATGCTCATTACCATTAACATTAAAAGTGACATTGCCTTTATTGCAATCAATGACAGTCCCTATAGTATTCAAAAAAGGTCTACCAAGGATGATCGACATACTATCGTCCTCGAGAATATCAAAAATAACAAAGTCCGTTAAAATAGTAACGTTTGCAACCACAACAGGCACATCCTCACAAATACCGATGGGTATAGCAATTGATTCACCGGCCATTTGCAAAGAGATTTCAGTAGGTGTCAAGGTATTCAAACCAAGTCTAGGATACAAAGAGAAAGGCATAACACTAACACCGGCTACAAGATCACATAAAGTAGTTTTAACATAATTTCTTTTAATGGAGCATGGTATAGTTGGTACTCCTGGATCTCCAAGTTTCTTTGGTATTATAGCCTTAAAAGTATAATTAGCAAGCATGGTGGAAAGTTTAGGTTCCGGTGTCTTTCTTTTATTTGTAATAATACCTTTCATATACTTAGCACAGGGATTCATTTTAAGCATATAAGTCAAATGCATACGCAAAGAGATAGGTCTAATCATTTCAGTAAAGCGCTCAAAATCCTCATCATCCTTTTTCTTGGATGGCTTAGGAGGAAAAGGCATGGGTTTCTGAACCCATGTTCTATTTCTTTACCATTCTTTCTAGCAACAAAGTATCTCTTATCATGACATTGATTCTTTGATTGTGGGTTATCAAGATCAATAGCAGGTTCAATCTCTACATCATTGTTATTACTAGGTTGAGCATCAACATGAACATCATCATTAACATTACCCCTAGGTTCTTGTTCATCTCCAGATTGTGTTTCAGCATTATAAATAAAATATTATTGGGATTCTCTGGTGTGTCTATAATAGGTTCACTAGGAGCATGCAAAGGCATATCCTTATGCTTTTTCTTTTTATTAGAAGGACCGGGTGTATTAGTATTAATTCTCTGAGAGTCTAGCTCAATTCTCTTAGGATGGCCCTCAGGATACAAAGGTTCCTGGGTCATTCTACCACCTCTAGTCATAACTCTAACAACATTATCATTATTCTTATTATTTAATTCATTGAGAAAATCATCTTGTGCCTTTAGTACTTGTTCTACTTGAGTGGTAACCATGGAAGCATGTTTACTAATAAGTTTAAGATCACTTTTAACTCTAGACATATAATCACTCAAGTGTTCCACCATGTAAGCATTGCATTTCAATTGTCTACCAAAATAAACATTGAAGTCTTCTTGTCTAATAATAAAATTATCAAACTCATCCAAGCATTTACTAGCAAACCTAGTAGATGGGATTTCACCCTTATCAAATCTATAGAAAGAATTTACCTCTACTACTTGTGTCGGGTTATCAAGACCATGTATCTCTTCAATAGGCGGTAAATTCTTAACATCTTCGGCTTTAATACCTTTTTATTTCATACATTTCTTTGCCTCTTGCATATCTTTAGGACTGAGAAATAGAATACCCCTTTTCTTCAGAGTTGGCTTAGGAGTTGGTTCAGGAAGTATCCAATCATTATCATTACTCAATATATTACTCAATAGCAATTCAGCTTTCTCAACAGTTCTTTCCCTGAAAACACAACCAGCACAACTATTCAGGTGGTCTCTGGAAGCATCAGTTAGTCCATTATAAAAGATATCAAGTATTTCATTTTTCTTGAGAGGATGATCAGGAAAAGCATTAAATAATCGGAGAAGCCTCCCCCAAGCTTGTGGGAAACTCTCTTTTTCAATTTGCACAAAATTAAATATTTTCCTTAAGGTAGCTTGTTTCTTATGAGTAGGAAAATATTTTGCAGAGAAGGAGTAGATCATATCCTAGGGACTACACACACAACCAGGAGCAAGAGTGTTAAACCATATCTTAGCATCACCCTTTAATGAGAAAGGAAACACTTTAAGAATATAATAATAGCAAAAAAATTCCTCATGAGTACATAGGGTGGCTATATCATTCAGTTTAGTAAGATGTGCCACAACAGTTTCAAATTCATAGCCATAGAAAGGATCGGATTCAACCAAAGTAATTAACTCAGGATCAACAGAGAACTCGTAATCCTTATCAGTAACACAGATAGGTGAAGTAGCAAAAGTAGGGTCATATTTCATTCTAGCATTCAAAAACTTTTCTTTCAACTTAGCTAACTGTTTCTTAAGATCATATCTATCATTGCAAGAAAGAAAGTCTCTAGCAGTTTCTTCATCCATAACATAACCCTCATGTACAACAGGCAATTCATATCTAGGGGGAGAATCTTCATCATCAATTTCATTAATATGATCAATTTTAGTAATTTCATTCTCTCTAACCCTAGCAAGTGACAGGTACGCGTCGGTGCTATACAAACGGTTTTTAACCCCTTTGTGCGACGGCACTTGGAACCTTCGCCAAGTGAGTGTGGGCGATATGGGGGTCTGTCACATCCCTAGTTCTGGTATGACCTAGACTAGCTAGTCATTTGTGCATCATGTTAAATTCCATTTAAATTTGAAATGGGGATTTGTGAAACCCTCAGAATCATCTCTGAAAATGACCCAAATAAAAATTGTTCCAAAAAGGTCCAAGGAAATGTTCATGTTGCTCTCTGAAAATATTGGTCAGAGGTAAAATTCAAACAAATATTTTAGGAGCTCATGGATATTTAATTTTGGCCATTTGGATTAATCCGATAATTATTTGCTTTGGATATATATTGTTATATATATAAAATATGGTCCAAAAACTATGCCATTTATTAAGGAGCTCTGGAATAATATAGTTAGCTCCTGCAAAAATTGGCATAAGGTAATAAAATGATTTAGTATTTTAATTAAATCAAAACATATGTCAGAAAAATAGAAAAAGAAATAAAAGAGGGAGACTTACCTGCGGCCCAGCTCCTGTGCGGCCTAGCCGGCCCAGCTGGCCAGCCCGGCCCAGCCGCCTCCTCCTCTGTCGTCTTCTCCCCCTCGCCCTAGCAGGTGCGTGCCCGCGCCACAGCCGGCCGCGGCCACGCATCCGGCCACCTCCTGCTTCGTCCTCCTCGTCGCCCCGGACGCCCTGGAACGACGCCACGCGCCGCCCCGCACCTCTCTCCCTCTCTCTCATTCCTCCCCTTCCCCTGGTCTCTCTCCCACGCGACCGCCCGAACGCGCCGTCGCCGCCGCACGCCATTGCCGCGGCCACCACCTCCCCCTCTCCCTCTCTTCGAGTCCGGTAGCTCCGCCACGTCGTCCACCACCTCTCCGTCAAGTCGTGCCTCGTTGGAAGCCCCGTGGAGCCGTCGCCGTCGCCTTCTTCACCTCCGGCTGCCGTGGATCCCCATCGCGGCCCCACCGTCACCAGTGCGTCCCCGAGCCCGCTTCGACGCCCGCTGCAACCGCGGTGAGCTCCGCCAGCGTTCCCCTCTCTCCGTTTAGCTGCCGGCACGCCGTAGCCCTCCTCCCCACCACGGCCGAAGCCTCTCGCCGCCGTCCATGTCGCCGTCGTCGTCTCGGCCCGCCTCCGCCCAAATCGAGCACCCCATCGTGCTCCCGGTGCCACGAGGGTGGCCTCCCCGTGCCCCGTAGCCCGTTTCCGCTCGAAGCCGAACTCCTGCCGCTGCCCCGAGCTTCGCCCCGACGAGCTCCGGCGTCCCCGCGGCTTCCCGTCTGCTCCCCTGGATGCAGACGAGCCCGGGCTACGCCCCGGTGCTCTCAGACGCCGTCCCCGTGTCCTGTGGCGGGGACTCCGCCGCGTCCAGAGGTCGCCAGCGGCGAGCCCCGTCGCCTGAGCCCCGCCATGTGGGCCCGGCCCATCAGGTGATTAGCTTAGTGATAATGACCGCTTAGTTAACCCCCTGACACTGACATGTGGGCCCCGGTGCCCCCTAATCTTTTAATTAAGTTAATCTAACCCTCTGTTTACCCTGTGTCACTGACATGTGGACCCCACACGTCAGATTTGACCTGGTCAGCACCGTTGACCTGCTGACGCAGGCATGACGTCATGCTGACGCAATTATTTATTTTTTTGTTTAAATTTAAATCAGGAAATTCCAAAAATTAGCAAAACTTCTAAAATTCATAGAAATTCAACCGTAGCTCAGATTGAAATAACTTATATATGAAAAATTATCAAAAAAATGCAATCTTCCCATCTGTACTAGTTTCATGCATGACAAACCAACTTATACATGCTGAATATGAGAAAACACATTATGGCATATTAAGAGACTTATTTTAGAGTTGCATTTGAGCTTTTGGTTCAAATGGACTTCAAACCAAATGATTACTAGTTGCATTAGCTCAAACAACATCACATCTTCATGCCATGTTCATGCATCATATTGTTGCATATGCTTGTGTATTGATTGTTGGCACCGTTCCTTCTCGATAGGTCTTGCTCCGGAGACCGTTCCAGAGTACCTGTCTGTGAAGCAGTGCCTCCTCTGTTGATCTACCAGGCAAGCAAACCCCCTTGTTCATTTCGATACAATCCTACTCTCTCGCTCCTGCTCTCAGTTATTGCATTAGGACAACAACGATTCATCTGCTACTTTGTGCTGCGGTAGTTGAACCCATTCCTCTGCATGGCCTGTCATTGCCACAGTAAATAGTTGAAACCCACTAGCATGTGTAGGAGTTGATTGAAGCCATTGTTGTGTTCCTACCATGCTATGCCTGCTATTGCTTAGAGTTGTGTCAGGTCTGATTCATTGGGAATGAGTTGGAGTGTTATGATATGTTCTGATGCTGAGAGTGAAGTGTGTGAACACGATTTGGTAAAGGTAGCAGTGAGAGGCCATGTAGGAGTACATGGTGGGTTGTCTCACTGGAACCGTCCTTAAACACTGAGTTCTATGTATGTTGTCCAATGACTCGATACTACCACACATTGGGTTCCGGTAACTCGACCTTTCTCGACTTATTAACCAACTTGGTCTCTGTCCAGGAGTCGCAACTAGTTTCTGGTGTTTGTAGGTAGTGCTATTTTTCTACCAAGTGGCACCCGGCAGGGTGGGCTTGGGACAGACTAGGCACACGTGGCCTAGTGTACCGAGTGGCACCCGGGTGGTGGGCTCGGGAACCCTGCAAACATCGTTTGGGGCCGTGAGCGAAACCCCGGCCGGATCTCCTTTCGGATGGAACCCGAATAGGCGATAAACCTGGACTAGAGTCTTGTGTGGTTAGTCAGGTCGTGGCCGACACCCTCGCCAGGCTTCCGCTTGAAGGTTGCCGAGATACATGACGTGTACATGGCGGTAAGTGGCGAGAGCATGTGTGAAGAAGTACACCCCTGCAGGGTTAACATGATCTATTCGAATAGCCGGGTCCGCGGTTATGGACTTCTTGGATGCTTACATGGTACATAGACAACTTGAAGTGTATACTCTAAAAAGCTCAAGACAAGTGTGAGTGCTGTGGATGGCCTTCTCGTAGGGAGACGGGGATGAATCCATAGTAGTGTATTGTGTGGTGATTAGTGGACTCGTGTGCGCCATATCACCTCAAGAGTTTCTGGTAGTCGTAGAACAGGATAGCCACTGAGTCAAAGCTGGCTTGCTGCAACTAAACCCCACATTACCTTCTTGACACCCATGCATGTATGATAGGATCTGATGTAAGTCTTGCTGAGTACCTTTGTACTCATGTTGCTTTATTTATGTTTTTGCAGCGGAGACTTCGGTCTTAATAGTGTTCTCGTGGACTTCGATGAGTCCTGTTAGCCCAGTTGCTACAGCCCGGATTCACTCGCTGATGACCGACACGTTCGATGCTGGGTCATGTATGCCTGTCCCTGTAAGTTAGTGCCACTTTGGGTTCACGACTAGCCATGTCAGCCCGGGTTCTCTGTCATATGGTTGCTAGCGACATTATCATATACGTGTGCCAAAAGGCGCAAACGGTCCCGGGCATGGTAAGGCGACACCCGTGGGAATACCGTGCGTGAGGCCGCAAAGTGATATGGGGTGTTACATGCTAGATCGATGTGACTTAGGATCGGGGTCCTGACAGGGTCCTTCCCACACGACCCAGAAACCGTCGGGGATATGCCCTCTTGGCACACACGCTCGCCAAAATGAGGTCGCGTGTGAATGGCGAGCGAGCAAAAACGGTTATGCGTACAATAGTGCAAAAAAAATACAATTATACAGGCGAAATCATTTTCGGTCGCAAGTACATCCCACACAATCAGTCCCCGCTAAATGTTTCCGTTCGTATAAATATCCCACACAGTCACTCTAAGGAAAACGTTTCCGTTTGCAGGTACATCACACACAAATTCCCCGTCAAATCACTTGTGATAGCATTGACATCACACACAATATTAACAATTATATCGTTTGCGTTATTGAATGCATCACACACGGTGCGTAGAAGAAACTGTGTGGCAAAGGCTGTCCATCACACACTATTTTTATGCGGTAAACGTTTGCGGAAGATGGCCTAATGCAAACAGTTTGCAAGAGAATGTCATATGTGATTGTTCATCGATCCAACACGGTTTATTCCTTGAAACTGTGTGCTTTGCATTAGGTCATCGCCCACGGTCTTTTCTCAATAACCGTTTGCAATAGCAAAAACCAATTAGCAGGCTAATTGCCCTATTATTAATAATCCATTTATTAATCAAATTGACATTCATATTAAGCACACAATATATTTCATTCCCATATTAAGGAAGCAGGATTTCATAATTGAAATACATTAGAGTACAACATGATATAGCTTAAGCACTCAGCTAACCCATTACACAACTGCACCTGCACCAAGTTTCACATGCAACATCTTGAACCTTTCGAAATTAGCTTCATATACGGTACATAGACAGATGCATGTCATCTGGAAAACTGCTGAAGCGGAAGGAAAATATAGAGCCTTCATTCATGTTGAAGGTCTTTGCAACTTTAGGCCAGTACCTGTGGATGATTGACCATCAATACTTCATCCTATTCAAGATCACTTCAATATTGAACCATGGGTGTTGTATGAAAACTTTCCTCGCCTCCTGACCATAGAGGTGGTTTGAGAGGTAATCATCAGTGAACTGCTTTGGAAAGGCCTGAAAACAAGGATGTGCATAAACATCAGTGGTTTGAGAGGTAATCAACAGTGAACTATATAGTGGTATAGAAAATATGTTGATGAAAAATAAGCACATTGTAGATGCATCACATTAATTCAAGCCACATGGAAAACACATTTACCCAAACCAAGCATGATTAAGAACTATGAAATATAGCACTTGTATATGTTTCTAATGTATTAACTACAGCCAAGTTCGATTTGTTCCTCACATGGTATACAATAACAGAATGCAGCCACAACAATTGAACATCGCATTGCAGAATTGAACCAAGCAGTTAACTGAACACCACAACAAATGAACCAAATGTTAACTGAGCACCACATTGCACAGTATAACATACTCCTAATAGAAGATCAGACAGTTAACCAAACCAAGCATGATATAGCAATTGTATTTGTTTCTAATGTATTTAGTACAACCAAATTCGATTTATTTCTCACATGGTATACAATAACAGAATGCACACACAACAATTGAACATTGCATTGCAGAATTGAACCAAACAGTTAAATAAACACCACAACAAATGAACCAATCGTTAACTGAGCACCACATTGCACAATATAACATACTCCTAATAGAAGATCATACAGTTAACCGAACCAAGCATGCTTAACAACTTGGAAATATAGCAATTGTATTTGTTTCTCATGTATTTAGTACAACCAAATTCAATTTATTTCTCAAATGGTATACAATAATAGAATGCACACACAACAATTGAACATCACATTGCAGAATTGAACCAAACAGTTAACTAAACACCACAACAAATGAACCAAACGTTAACTGAGCACCACATTGCACAATATAACATACTCCTAATAGAAGATCAGACAGTTAATCAAACCAAGCATGCTTGGCAACTTGGAAAATTGCACCCTAAAGAATTGAACATCACATTTGTAGAATCGAACCAAACAGTTAACCGAACACCACATTGCATGACATATAGAACATATGCACATATACACTACAGCAGAAGATTGCATGGTAAAAGTAGATAGCACAATTCACTAGAATTTGTTAAGGAAAGGCAGTAGCTAGCAAACTAAACAATGGTCCTTATAGTGAGCTAATAAGACAAGCTACTCATTGTCGGAGATATCAATGACTATTGGCTCTTTGGACATGGAAGAGGGTGAGGCCTCCGCATCGTGGGTGCCCTCGCTGTAGTGGTGAGTTGCCTAAGCCGCTCCGGGCATGAACCTGCTGGCTCTCGAGATGAGGTAAGCACGTTCACGCTGAGAAAACACCTCGTAATCTTCATGGAAGGCACCGACGGTGGCCTCGAGAAAACACCACAAACTATCATTTAGAGCAGCCAACCGCACCGCGGCGTTGGCGCACGAGGCGTCGACGGTGGCCTTGACGGCGAGGTGATCCTCCAAGATCTGGGGGTCGGCACGAATGGCAGCCTTCGTGACCTCATCCGCATGTGCGGCCGCGATTTGCTTCTCCGCAGCCAAATGCTCCTTGAGATCCTTGCTATACTGCATGCACCGTGGCTTAGGACGACACTTATTTGGTGGAGGGGTTGGTGATTTGGGTGGAAGGTTTCATGCTCGCTCCGGCGGTCGGGGCATGTGGGATGTGGAAGGAGGAGGAGGATGGGGTTTGTGTGTGGGTTACCTGCCTGGATAGGCGAGGCCAAGCTGCGTGAAGGAGGGTCGCCGGCAAGGAGGCAGCGCTACAATCAAGGAGTGAAGGTTTAAATTTGGAAAGGAAGGTGGAAACAAGGGAAATAGGGCTTTTGTTAAGGGGGGCGGGGCGGGGAGGTAGATATTTCCTCGGAAGCCGGAAATTTGGAATCGCTTCAGCGCAAAAACTGGCGCGCAATGTGTCATCATACATGGTCCCTTATTCAGAGCGGGTTGTGGACTATGGCCGACGAACCTTCTCGAGTAAGACATAGGCATACTATAAACTGACGGTGCTCCAAGATATTTTGTACTTCATCTCACACGGTTGGTGATAATAAACTGTGTGGACTCTACTTGATTTTTCATCTTGATTTGAGTTACATAATGGGGTCACAACTGCAAAGGATGGTGTTTGAATTGCTAGAACTTCTATTTGTAGTGAATATGCAACTATAGGTGTGTCGTCAAAAAATTTGGAATTATTCAGGGTTCGTTTGGACATTTTTATATGGTAACTTGGTTTTCTAGGCATTTCAGGTGCACAATTCAAAATTAAACAACATGCACATGCTCCGATGCACCAAAATGGGTTGTAAAATGATATATGTGTCCATGGGTTGATGCTTACGTCCCATTCAAGAAATGGGGATGAATTTCAAACACCACGACACCGTGGCTCTCCGGTAAATGTTGAGGTGCTTGCTTTTGTAATTCTAGTAAATACAAAACTCGTCTGAAATTCATGAACCTTGGCATGCTATAATGGAACGACATCAAGATGCTGGGGCAAAAAAATATTGTCCCATATGGGCCAGGTTATGGTATAAGCTTCTTGCAAACCAGAGCTTCTCTCACAACAAGCATGATGGTTTCGGTAGGGAACGTTTCACCTTTCTGGACGAAACGATATCCATTGCATCTTCTTGATTCCAAATTTTTTATTCCTAGTGTCAACATAGAACAACAGGAGTGTTGTGTCAATTTTTGGAATTTTTCGGGGTTCGCTTGGACATTTTTATACATTAACTGAGTTTTCTATGCATTCATGTGCATGATTCAAATTTGAACTACATGCACATGCTCTAATACATATAAATTAGTTGAAAATTCAAATCTGTGTCCTTGGTTGCATGTGTATTAGGTCCCATGCAAGAAATTGGAATGAATGTGAAACACCCTTCCACCATCACTCGGCCGCAAACATTGAGATACCTGGTTAATAAATTCTAGTAAATTCAAAGCTCGTCTGAAATTCATGAAACTTGGCATGCTATCAAGGAGCGGCATCAACATGCCGTGGTAAATTTTTTGTCCCATTTGGAGCAGGTTTGGGGATATGCTTCTCGCAAATCAGAGCTTCTCACAACAAGCCCGATGGTTTCGGTAGGTAACGTTTCACCTTTTTGGATGAAACGATATCCATTGCCTCTTCTCGATTTCAATTTTTTCCTAGTGTCAACATAGAACAACAGGAGTGTTGTGTCAATTTTTGGGATTTTCGGAGTTCGCTTGGACATTTTTGTACATTAACTGAGTTTTCTATGCATTCATGTGCATAATTCAAATTTGAACTACATGACATGCTCTAACGCATATAAATTAGTTGAAAATTCAAATCTGTGTCCTTGGTTGCATGTGTATTACGTCCCATGCAAGAAATAGGATCGAATGTCAAACACCCTGCCACCGTCAATCGGCCGCAAACATTGAGATACTTGGTTTTTAAATTCAAGTAAATCCAGAGCTCGTCTGAAATTCATGAAACTTGGCATGCTGTCTGTCACGACCCGGATTTGATAAAATCCAAGTCTCTGTGCTTACTGTGCTATCCGTGGATCATAGCTAGCACACAGAGTAACAAGAATGAATATCAGTAAAACATACATCATTTTACTACAATGATAGATCCAAAATTAAGCAAATACATACCATTGTCATAGCTCAATGTTGGCACATAATATAGTAGAATTGTACGTAGTCACTAAGTTAGGGCTCCATCAACGCCACTGGGCTCGCTAAGTGTAGACCATAACCCTATCGTCTCTCAATCTGTTGAGATCTGCACATGACAGGTGGAGATGAGTACGTCGAATGTACTCGCAAGTTGCAAAGGAAAGTATAACAGAATATATTTGCAGGGTAAGTATTGGTAGAGGTTTCCTTTGCATAAAGCCAATTTTTCTCCTATACTAAATTTTTGTAAACTTCTTTGAAATTGAAATAGTTTTTAGTATAAAAGGTAGGAGTGAGACACTTGGATATACGCACCAGTGCTCATTCTCCAAATTTTTGTAAAACATAAATATGGTTGAAGTGAAACACATTCACTGTGCTCATTCCTCAACTTTTCTTTCCCTTAAAACAGACTTTTAGAAAAGAAAGGGGAGATTCTTCTTCAGTCCAAGTCTTTAGTGGCTCAAAATTGCCCATAACCAGGGGCACGGCTAATCGATTAGGTTAAACCCTCTACAGAGGTCATACATGTTCCCCACAAGACACAACCAACCACATTTATCGTTACACACTTGGGTGTACGACTAGGAGGAGATTGTGACGAAGCCTTTCCATAACAACCCCCTATACTGCCAAGCCGCCCGCAACTTCGGCACGAAGGCCTCTCTCCGATGGCGGTCCTGGGGTAGGGTTTCACGTTAGTACTAAGCTAAGCCAGAGCCCATAGTAGCATGTGGCTGTAATAGAAGCTACATCAAACTGTACTTGGAAGATCTCAGTCCCCTGGACGGTGGTCCCCACCAAAAACCTGTGTGCAAGACCCCAGTTGGGCGCATTCACTGCAAGACCCCGATGGGCGCAACAACTTGTAACGCTCCCATCAATACCATTCCGCCCAGGGAGTAGATGTAAAATAATATATATATATATATATATATATATATATATATAATTTTCTTTTCAAAATAGTTTCACAAACGTTGCTCCAAAAAGAGCAAGGTTAAAGGTTTAAAATAAGTTTTGTTTTCATCCCACCGATTTTGTGCAAGCACAACCAAGCATGGTGGTGATTGTTTATGGCTCTAGATAAAAATAATACTTTGCAAAACTTTTATGAAACATGCATAGTGTTAAAAATTAAAGAGATATGCATAGTATGAAAATATAGGTCAGTGCATGATCAAATTGCAACTTGCCTGATTCTTGAAGTTGATATATTCTACTTCGAGTCGTCTCTCCTTCACCTTACGATATATCTAACGATACAAGAAAATAATTTAACACACAACAATTGCAAATGAAGATCCAAATAAAAGATACAAATTCACAATAAATACATTAGTAGGATAGTTAGCAAGACGTGGCTATGGTTTGAGATAGAATCAAGTTTGGTCTTAAACGAGACATGACATAGTCATATCCTAGGGTTGGATCAAGTGATACTAAGTGAAGATCTTGGTTTGATATAGAAGATGGGTTGTGAGACAAGTTCTTACAACAAATTCTATCATGAGATTATTCAGAATAAAAGGATTAAATCCTTAATCTTGTAACTTCAAAGTTTTGTGGTGATATCGAATGACCAGAGAGGTCTCATCTATCTATGGATTTCTACCTAAGAATCAAATTCAATCTAATGAAGTTATTAAATTATGATTAAAGAAAGTCAAATTAAGGTGATGATGCTAAAACAGTGACTAAACATCATTGAAAAATTATTCTATGAGTTCTAACAGAATGGTGAGGTCCTAAGGTCCAACTTTCATATATAAAACATTTTTATATGATTTACAAAATAAAAGATATAGTGAAAATACTCATCTTACCATTTAAATCAAAACTAAATTTTAAATTTCCCACAAGTGGGATTTTATAATTTCATATAAAATTACAGGTTTCAACGAATCCGGAGATATCTTATCTTATTTGTCATAATCGTACATACGGTTTGGGAGATACGAATTTCCAAAGTTTGGATATTTTTCTAAAAATGTATTACGGGATTATGTGTTGAGTTGCCACGTGTCAAGTTTTGATAGGCCCGTACCTATTCGTTTTTTAATTAGAAACACAGGGGATGCTGGGAGCTCACCGGAAAGGGCGGCTTGGTCGCCGGAGTTTCGCCGGAGTTGCAGAAGAAAGAACACAGCTTAGACGAGCAACGTAGAAAACGACGATGTGAATCTCATGGACGAGTCGGAGGCATCGATTGCTTCCTGTATAGGGGATAGGAGCTCATTGGAATGAAGCAAACCGCGTGGCGAGCACCCTGTC
This sequence comes from Triticum aestivum, assembly GCF_018294505.1. Taxonomy (NCBI): domain Eukaryota; kingdom Viridiplantae; phylum Streptophyta; class Magnoliopsida; order Poales; family Poaceae; genus Triticum; species Triticum aestivum. The sequence continues at coordinate 214,547,141 of NC_057804.1, read as the reverse complement.
GCACACGTCGTGCTCCAACTGCAGTTTAGACCCAATCGAAAGGTCAAAAGGTTCGTACGGTAGGCTAGATTTCATGGAAAGAATAGCAAGGTGAGGGGCTCACTGTCGGTGACGCACTCGTCGTTGGAACCGGCAGCTCATGCGAACTCCGGCGAGCAATTACTCGTGGAGGAGGATGAATTGGATAGGGGTTTCGGGTGAGGGAAGTGAGGACGAAGAATGCATCGCGGAGGCCTATTTATAGGATCACAGGAGGTCGGTACGGGTAGATCAAGGGTGCTCAACGTGGCCAGTAATGGCAGCTTGATTCTGGAAAAATTAATGCATTCGTTTGTACTTTTAATTCCCTGAATGGATCCTTCGTCTCATGTGGAATAACTCTTGTATTGAACGCAAAGTGAAACGGTGAAAGAATTCATGAGGAAATGGGAGGAAGAGTGGCAGCCAAGAAGACTGAACAAGTACGTGCGTGCGTGCTGGAGGTAGGAGATGACGCTTCGTTGGTTGGGCCGTGTCGCTGATGCTCAGCGGGATGGGCCTTCGTTGGTCTGTGGCTGTGTGGTTTTTTTTAATCTAGAGAAAGACAACAAAAAAATGTTGATAAATACCAGAAGAATATTTGTACTCCGGTTGAAATAGTTATATCACAAAATAAATTTTTATTGTGCACACATTTGCATTGTAAGCTCTATCGGCTTATTTATATTACTCAAAAGGCCAATTTAGAGTTTTGCAAATTTCTAAAATGGCAGTTGTGTCGTATTAAGTATTTCCAAATATACTTTGGAGAAGCCACATTTTCTCCTCTCATTAAATTTATTGAATATTTGGAAATATTTAAATGGCATTAAAATTTCATATAAGATCCAGTTTCAGCGAAACTCATAAATTCAATTCCAAATAAAATATTCTTCCACCACATTTGAGAAAGTCATTTTATTCTCACTCCATTTTTATTTGTGGTTTCAAAATATTTAATAGGTGTCCAAAATAAAAGCAATTGGATGAAATATTTGAAACAAGAATCAAAAGGTTTTAATTTCCCATGAAAATCAGAGCAATTCACTCAATAATATCTTATTATTAACATTCCAAAATTTGGAAAATTTTGGGATGTTACAAACTACCACCCTTAAAAGAAATCTCGTCCTCGAGATTTGCAGAGGCTAGCAAGAAATAGGTTAGGGTTTGGGTTCCTGGGGTTACTTCCCCGGGGTTTGGTCATATCATATACAGGTTTGCGGTTTATCCTTTTTCCTCCTATCTTGAGAGAATGTCTTCTATTAATTTAATTCTGTGTATTCCAGTTCTTCAGCATGCCTATATCCGAGGCTTTTGTCACCATTCTGGATCTTTGATGATTTCTTGTGTGACCCAATTATCCTTCTAGGGTGTTCGGGTGCTACCACCCTTAAGAACAAACTTGAAGGGATTTCCACAATTTCTTCATTCCTTGATGGTTCTTCATAATCATTCTATAGTCAGAACCGAGCTTTTCCTCAAAAGAAAGTCTTTCTCAAAATCAATAAATTCCAAAAAAAACTACCTATCGAAACTCTCATGGCTGTCGATGGCTTCTGATGGCATTCTTTGAAGATCTTTGTGTTTATTTCTCACCGTTCAGTCTACGTTATGCAGGTTTGCCTACCTATAAGGGTAATACATCTTACCATTCTATGGTTATAGGATTGTCGCAACGACACTCCACTAGAGTTTCAAGTCTCTCTGACTTACCAATCAACATATGAAAGCATATAATAAGAGTCTCCGGTATCGTGGCCAATCCATCCCGTACACAAGTAATTTCCTCATATGCAAATAACTAAATCGTGTGTTCTAACACTCGGTCTTTCTCACTCCTCCTTAAGAGGTCTTCACCTGCGACACTAATAAAACGCTTTTGGGTGACGTTGTTCCTACACATGTCGTGTTATAACTTACATGCGAGAAATAGCGTAACTTTTATGCACCAAAGTTGCATTCTCCTTACGAATAGATTCCTTATTACATCCTTTAACCTCTCGTACAACTTCGAGTTCAAAATAGCTTATTACAAGTGCTGCCATCCACATGGATTGGTATGGTCAAGCATGTAAACCCAACATTATTCCTTACTCCTTCGTAAGAAGTTTAGTCTAGCTGAAAACGTGTGATGTAGTCCTTGAACTCATTAATCCTATGCTCCTTCACGGCGGCCATGAACTTCATGTCCATCAGCTCAGCATATACTTCCCGCAAGTAATCATGGGCATGACGGAGTCTGGCTTCAAGTTTTTCCCCAATCTGACGTATGGCTTCCATGGCAGCTTCACGAACAGAGTCGAAGAAGGTGGTTCGAGGTACTCGGGAAATGAAAAAGTATTGCCCAGTAGTCTTTGGACAAACTCCTTTTTCATGAAAGAGGTGTACTTCCACGTACCAAAGTTCCACTCCATTTTCAATGAAAGGATAACCCTTGTAGATAGCATCTCCGTCAAGGTGAATATGTCCCATCACATCCTTCAAGATCTTTGGAAAATCATGGTCACTAGTCAAAGTCATGATCATTTCTGGGCCCTTGTGGAATGACTCGTAAAGGGTTGCCATCTGCAGGTTAAAGGAAAGATAGATTTCAAAACAACAAGGTATATATCTCCTTCAAAGAAATGTGGTTGTTTCCACGAGGAAACGTTTAGTGGTTGGTTCGTCCATGGTTTAAGGTTTTGGTCTAGGTGAGGTAGAGCTTAGGAAGGAAAAGAGATGGACACACACACACACACACACACGCCACAATCAACAACCAACTCCCATCTCAATGTTCTTAGCGTTTATAATAGGCTCGTTTACTATGGTTTTGTCCTGAAGTCTTCAATCATCCAGTTCTTGGAAGTCTTCAGTGTGTGATGCTTCACCCGTTGGAAGTTATCCTGTTAATCATCCGTAACTTGCACCTCTCAAGGTTGAATTAAATAGTACATACCTACGGAATTCGTATCCTAATAATGCAAGATTTTAAATCACACAACTCAAATGACAACAATAGTTAAAACCATGAAAAAATTCCAATAAAATCCAATTCCACACATATATTTTATTCAAGCAATCCTATGTACCGCCATCCACATAGGTTCGGCATGGTCGGATACACTACTCGCAAAAGCGTTCCTCCTTTATTACACTCATGGTGGTCTTAAGTTCTAGACTCAACATCCAGGTTGATGCTATTGAGGGAGGTATTGTCACTCTCATCAGAGGAGTTGACTGAGAAATCATCTTCTTCAGCCTCTTCTCCTTTTAGGACCCTGTTCTCTAACTTGAGTCTCTTATTGCGAGCCCTTTCTTCCCATAATTCCTTCTGTAGTTTCTTGATTTCTATCTCTTGAGCCTGGACTTCATCTTTGTTTTTCTCCAAATCTTCTTGCATTATTCCTAGCTTCTGCTCCTGGAGGGTCCTAACTTCATTCATGGCCTCTATCTTCTGCAAAGCTTCAAAATGCTCCAGTTGAAGACCTTTGATATAGCTTTCTAAATCCTGATTATAATTCAACATGTCGTTGAGTCTTCTCTTGTGATCTTCCTTGATCCTGTTAGGTTCTCCAGTGATATCCTGCCACCCTAAATCACGAAAGAAGGTTCCACCTAGCTCCTGGTGATAACGTCCGCATAGACGTGCTATTATGCCATGTACAGCATCACTCATAACTCCCTCAAGAGTTGGATGCGTATTGAAGAAGATCATGGTCTCCATCTCTGAACGTCCATAAATGGTAATGTTGACATTCCAGTAGCTTTTCCCCTCCAAATGGTGCCATGCTGCAATCTTGGGGACTCGAAGTCTTAGTGTCTGAACCAACCTTAAAAGATGGGTTCCAAATAAAACTCTTTCATAGTGGGATGCCTGGCTGAAGTCACAATGTTCCATCTACATGTTTGAAATAGGAGAGACTTAGTAAAGAAACAAAAGGTACGAGAATTGCAGTTTTAGTAATACCAAAAATAATTGTTGTTCCTATATATCAAGGTCTTCCTATTTCTAAGCCATTTTTAGGGTCACGTTCTACAGTCAATGTATGCTCTGATACCATTTTGTCACGACCCGAATTTGATAAAATCCAAGTCTCTGTGCTTACTGTGCTATCCCTGGATCATAGCTAGCACACATAGTAACAAGAATGAATATCAGTAAAACATACATCATTTTACTACAACGATAGATCCAAAATTAAGCAAATACATACCATTGGCATAGCTCAATGTTGGCACATAATACAGCGGAATTATACGTAGTCGCTAAGTTAGGGCTCCATGAACACCACTGGGCTCGTTGAGTGTAGACCATAACCCTATCGTCTCTTAATCTGTCGAGATCTGCACATGACAGGTGTAGATGAGTACGTGGAATGTACTCGCAAGTTGCAAAGGAAAGTATAACATAATATATATGCAGGGTAAGTATTGGTAGAGGTTTCCTTTGCATAAGCCAATTTTTCTTGTATACTAAATTTTTGTAAACTTTTTGAAATAGAAATAGTTTTTAGTATAAAAGGTAGGTAGGGGTGAGACACTTGGATATACGCACCAGTGCTCATTCTCCAAATTTTGGTAAAACATAAATATAGTTGATGTGAAACACATTCACTGTGCTCATTCCTCAACTTTTCTTTCCCTTAAAACAAACTTTTAGAAAAGAGAGGGGAGATTCTTCTTCAGTCTAAGTCTTCAGTTGCTTAAAATTGCCCGTAACCTGGGGCACGGCTAATCGATTAGGTTAAACCCTTTGTAGAGGTCGTACATGTTCCCCACATGACACAACCAACCCCGTTTATCGTTACACACTTGGGTGTACGACTAGGAGGAGATTGTGATGAAGCCTTTCCGTAACAGCCCCCTATACCGCCAAGCCGCCCGCAACTTCGGCACGAAGGCCTCTCTCCGATGGCGGTGCCGGGGTAGGGTTTCCCATTAGTACTAAGCTAAGCCAGAGCCCATAGTAGTATGTGGCTGTACTGGAAGCTACATCAAACTGTACTTGGAAGATCTCAGTCCCCTGGACGGCGGTCCCCACCAAAAACCTGTGTGCAAGACCCCAGTCGGGCGCATTCACTGCAAGACCCCGATGGGCGCAATCACTTGTAGACGCTCCCGTCAATACCATTCCGCCCAGGGAGTAGATGTAAAATAATATATATATATATATATATATATATATATATAATTTTTCTTTTCAAAATAGTTTCACAAACGTTGCTCCAAAAAGAGCAAGGTTAAAGGTTTCAAATAAGTTTCGGTTTCATCCCACCCATTTTGTGCAAGCGCGTACAAGCATGGTGGTGATTCTTTATGGCTCTAGATAAAAATAATACTTTGCAAAACTTTTATGAAACATGCATAGTGTTAAAAATTAAAGAGATATGCATAGTATGAAAATATAGGTCAGTGCATGATCAAATTGCAATTTGCCTGATTCTTGAAGTTGATATATTCTACTTCGAGTCGTCTCTTCTTCACCTTACGATATATCTAACGATACAAGAAAATATTTTAACACACAACAATTGCAAATGAAGATCCAAATAAAAGATACAAATTCACAATAAATACATTCGTAGGATAATTAGCACGATGTGGCTATGGTTTGAGATAGAATCAAGTTTGGTCTTAAACGAGACATGACATAGTCATATCCTAGGGGTGGATCAATTGATACTAAGTGAAGATCTTGGTTTGATATAGAAGATGGGTTGTGAGACAAGTTCTTACAACAAATTCTATCATGAGATTATTCGGAATATTTGACTTGGGTTAAATAAAACTGACATGGCATAAGTTTCAAGATAAAAGGATTAAATCCTTAATCTTGCAACTTCAAAGTTTTATGGTGATATCGAATGACCAGAGAGGTCTCATCTATCTAAGGATTTCTACTGAAGAATCAAATTCAATCTAATAAAGTTATTAAATTATGATTAAAGAAAGTCAAATTAAGGTGATGATGCTAAAACAGTGACTAAACATCATTGAAAAATTATTCTATGAGTTCTAACAGAATGGTGAGGTCCTAAGGTCCAACTTTCATATATAAAACATTTTTATATGATTTACAGAAGAATAGATATAGTGAAAATACTCGTCTTACCATTTAAATCAAAACTAAATTTTAAATTGCCCAAAAGTGGGATTTTATAATTTCATATAAAAGTAGAGGTTTCAACGAATCCGTAGATATCTTATTTGTCAAAATTGGACATACGGTTTGGGAGATACGAATTTCCGAAGTTTGGATATTTTTCTGAAAATGTATTACGGGATTATGTGTTGAGTTGCCACGTGTCAAGTTCTGATAGGCCCGTACCTATTCCTTTTTTAATTAGAAACACAGGGGATGCTGGGAGCTCACCGGAAAGGGCGGCTTGGTCGCCGGAGTTTTGCCGGAGATGCAGAAGAAAGAACACGGCTTAGACGAGCAACGTAGAAAACGACGATGTGAATCTCATGGACGAGTCGGAGGCGTCGATTGCTTCCTATATAGGGGATAGGAGCTCATCGGAATGAAGCAAACCGCGTGGCGAGCACCCTGTCGCACACGTCCTGCTCCGACTGCAGTTTAGACCCAATCAAAAGGCTAGATTTCATGAAAAGAATAGCAAGGTGAGGGGCTCACTGTCGGTGACGCACTCGTCGTCGGAACCGGCGGCTCATGCGAACTCCGGCGAGCAATTACTCGCGGAGGAGGGCGAATTGGATAGGGGTTTCGGGTGAGGGAAGTGAGGACGAAGAATGCATCGCGGAGGCCTATTTATAGGATCAGAGGAGGTCGGTACGGGTAGATCAAGGGTGCTCAACGTGGCCAGTAATGGCGGCTTGATTCTGGAAATATTAATGCATTCGTTTGCAGTTTTAATTCCCTGAATGGATCCGTCGTCTCATGTGGAATAACTCTTGTATTGAACGCAAAGTGAAATGGTGAAAGAATTCATGAGAAAATGGGAGGAAGAGTGGCAGCCAAGAAGACTGAACAAGCACGTGCGTGCGTGCTGGAGGCAGGAGATGACGCTTCGTTCGTTGTGCCGTGTCGCTGATGCTCAGTGGGATGGGCCTTCGTTGGTCTGTGGCTGCGTGGATTTTTTTTAATCTTGAAATAGACAACAAAAAAAATGTTGATAAATAACAGAAGAATATTTGTACTCCGATGGAAATAGTTATATCACAAAATAAATTTTTATTGTGCACACATTTGCATTGTAAGCTCTATCGGCTTATTTATATTACTCAAAAGGCCAATTTAGAGTTTTGCAAATTTCTAAAATGACAGTTGTGCCGTATTAAGTATTTCCAAATATACTTTGGAGAAATCGCATTTTCCCCTCTCATTAAATTTATTGAATATTTGGAAATATTTAAATGGCATTAAAATTTCATATAAGATCCAGTTTCAGCGAAACTCATAAATTCAACTCCAAATAAAATTTTCTTCCACCACATTTGAGAAAGTCATTTTATTCTCACTCCATTTTTATTTGTGGTTTCAAAATATGTCATAGGTGTCCAAAATAAAAGCAATTGGATGAAATATTTGAAACAAGAATCAAATGGTTTTAATTTTCCATGAAAATCATAGCAATTCACTCAATAATATCTTATTATTAACAATCCAAGATTTGGAAAATTTTGGGATGTTACACCGTCATGTAGCGGCATCAACATGCCGTGGTAAATTTTTTGTCCCAATTTGGGGCAGGTTTTGTGATATGTTTCTCACAAACCAGAGCTTCTCACAACTAGCCCGATGGTTTCAGTAGGGAACGTTTCACCTTTCTGGACGAAACGATATCCATTGCCTCTTCTCAATTTCAATTTTTTTCCTAGTGTCAACATAGAAAAAAGAGGAGTGTTGTGTCAATTTTTGGGATTTTTGGGAGTTCGCTTGGACATTTTAATACATTAGCTGAGTTTCTGTGCATTCATGTGCATAATTCAAATTTGAACTACATGCACATGCTCTAATGCATATAAATTGGTTGGAAATTCAAATCTACGTCCTTGTTCGCATGCTTAATTAGGTCCCATCCAAGAAATGGGAATGAATGTCAAAAACCCTGCCACCGTCACCCGGCCAAAAACATTGAGATACCTGGTTTTAAATTCTAGTAAATGCAAAACTCGTCTGAAATTCATGAAACTTGGCATGCTGTCATGGAGCGGCATCAACATGCCGTGGTGAAATTTTTGTCCCATTTGTGGCAGGTTTGGGATATGCTTCTCACAGATCAGAGCTTCTCACAACAAGCCTGATGGTTTCGGTAGGGAAGTTCCCAACTTTGAGGACGAATCGATATCTGCTGCCTATTATTGCTTTTAAAAAATTTCTAGTGTCAACATAGAATAACACAAGTCTTGTGTCTATTTTTAGGATTTTCGTGGTTCGTTTGGACATTTTTATGCATTAACTGAGTTTCCTATGCATTCATGTGCATAATTCTAATTTGAACTACAGGCACATGCTCTAATGCATATAAATTGGTTGAAAATTCAAATTTGTGTCCTTGTTTGCATGCTTAGGTCCCATGCAGGAAATGGGAACGAATGTCAAACACTCTGCCACCGTCACTCGGCTGCAGACATTGATATTCCTTGTTTTTAAATTCTAGAAAATCCAACATTCGTCGGAAATTCATGAAACTTGTCATACTATCATGGAGCAGCATCAACATGCCGCGGTAATTTTTTTGTCCCATTTGGGGCAGGTTTGGGTATAATCTTCTCACAAACCAGAGCTTCTCACAACAAGCCTGATAGTTTCGGTAGGGAACGTCCCACCTTTGGGGACGAAACGATATTCGCTCCCTCTTATTGCTTTCAAAAAATTTCTAGTTTCAACAGAGAACAACAGGAGTGTTGTGTCAATTTTTGGGATTTTTCGAGGTTCGTTTGGACATTTTTATGCATTAATTGAGTTTCTGATGCATTTATGTGCTTAATTCAAATTTGAACTACAAGCACATGCTCCAGTGCATATAAATTGGTTGAAAAATCAAATATGTGTCCTTGGGTGCATGCTTAGGTCCCATGCAAGAAATGGGAATGAATTTCAAACACCAGAGCACCGTTGATTGCTGACAAAACATTGAGATACTTTGTTTTTAAATTCTAGTAAATCCAAAAGTCGTCTGAAATTCATGAAACTTGGCATGCTATCATGGAATGGCACCCGACATGCTGTGGTGTTGGTGTCCATTTTGAGAGAAGGCGCACTCGAATAACAGTCAACTAAGGCATTTTGAAACAAATAGCTACCACTTTAATATCTCAAACGTTTGTATAATTCAAATCGTGTGTGTTTTGTTAACAAATTACGTGACGCCACGTGTCTTGGTTTTAATGGCTATAGGAGGTGTCGTGTGGACAGTTGTTTGACTGAACGGGAGGCCTGCGAGCGCAGTCTGGTGCGCAGGCTAACCAAGAGGCTCATCGGGAAGCATGTGAGCTGTTCAACGCAGGATTTGTGCATCTCTTCAACGCAAAAAGTTTAGATTGAATACGCTATGCAAATTAAAGCCAGACTTCGGCGCTAAGCCAAGAGACACTACGATTTGTCAATATATGCAGCTAAAAATCACTAGAACTATCTAATTTCTGCAACTAAAATCACTACCTTCATCTAATTCACGCGTGTGTTCGCTACACACTCACCGTACGGGGCATGCTAGTAGCTATGTGAAATGATAGTAGGCGTGCCAGCAGTTCGTCGTGCAAGATCACCGGGAGGTGAACCAGCCCTTTGACCGCCACCCACCTTGCTCCCACTCCTCCATATTAATGGCGCGTCCGCCTTGCTCCGTGAAATGATGGTATAGTAATGCCAGAAGTCCGCCGCACAGGCTCATCGGGAAGCGAGACAGCCTTTGACTGCCACCCGCCGCTCCCACTGGTTTGTATTAATGGCGCGCCCGAGCGACCGCACTTCCCATCCTCGCCACACACATAATCCTCTCTCTCTCTCCGCCCGCATCCTCGACGCCACTCTCAGTCCTCAAAGTGCACCGGCACGGCATGAATATGGAGACTGAGGTTTCTGTCACCGCCGACGAGGTGGAGAACGAGGGTGCCAACAAGCGGAGGTGGGTCGAGAAAGAACCGCAAGCGACTCCAGCAGGCCTAGACTTCATCTGCAACCTCCCTGATGATATGTTGAGAGTCATCATATCCCTCCTCCCAATCAATTATGTAGCAAGGACAACCGCCGTTTCCCGGTGGTGGCGCCCCCTATGGCTCCTCACCCCTGTCGACCTCCCCGACGCCCCATGGCTATCGCAAAAGCTTTGATGCGTTCTCCCAGATCCTCGGCAGTCACCATGGCCCAGTCAGAGGCCTTATCAAGAGCAAGTTCCATTCCAATGGCAAGTACCGAGCGAAGCTTGATGAGTGGTTCTGATCCCCCGCCATAGGTCAGCTCGAGAAGCTCAGTTTTAATGATGGGCATATGCGCACGCTGCCAACGTCCGCGCTCCACTTCGCGCCCACGCTGCGCCTCACCAAGTTAATGAACTGCCATTCCACCCCCCCTAATGACGCGCCCACTCTTTTTCTACCACAACTGAAGCACCTCGAGCTCCTCGCCGCCCGCATCCGAAAGGATTACATGGAGTGCCTGCTTCGCGGCTGTACTGCACTCGAGTTCCTTCGTCTTCAGGCGATTAATTGTTCGAGTACCTTTTTTGAGGGGTCAAAGACAGCAGGAAAGGATCCTACTGACACATATATTATATCACTTTTGTCAAAGTGTTAGCTTACATGGTTACAAGGGGGGTCAGTACTAGTATGGGGGTGTGTCAGCACCCCAAGAAGGGTTACAAGTTTGTTACAAGGAAGGCAGAGATAAGCTCAACTAGGGGGGCCTTGACCCTATGGAGTAGTAAATCTAGGTCAATTTGTAGTCTATCCCTCCAAGAACTAAAGGTGGGGGGCATTCTCTGAAAGATGATCCCATTGCGTTCCTTCCAAATGCTCCAAGCAGATAGCATGAAAATTTCCATGAACAAAGGCGAATGCCAACAAAGTCTCCCACCCCGGATAAGATGCAACATGTTTCCATTGTCTGCCAGGAAATACCAAGCGCAGTCCAACATCTTGGGCTGAAGGGGCAGTTGAGGAAAAGGTGCTCTACGGTCTCCTCCTCATTGCTATTACAAAGAGCATAGTTTACGTTGTTTCCTACGTTGTAATGCCTTCTTTTCAACATGTTTGTCTTGTTGACTCTATCTGCAAGGAGCAGCCACGCAAACACTTTGATCTTGGTCGTGCATTTAGAGTCCCAAATCCAAGCGAAGGTAGGATCGGCCGAAACATTCATGAAGAAGAATTTATAGTATCTAGCTGATGTATATTTGGCTCCCCAGGAATAGGTCCACTGGTCAGGTGTGTTACTGTCAGGGATCGTGACTGCAGTTTGAGCTTGTAGTTGTTGCAGTTCTTGTCGTGCCAGCGGTGTCAAAGGAAGGTGGAAGCCAGTGTGGATATTGGTTATCGCCAAAAAGTCAGCAACCGAAGCATCCTCAAGTTTGGTGAATGAGAAAGCCCGGGGGAAAGCTTCTTCATTCAATTGATCACTCTAGAGATCTTTCCAAAACAACATAGTGTCTCCTTTGCCAATTTGGACCGTAGTGATCCCACGGTAGATATCACTCAAGTTCATGACATCTTTCCACAAGAAAGAACCGCAAGCATCCGTGGCATTGGGCACCTTGTTGTTGTAGTACGTGTTCCAGATCAGATGGACCCATGGGATATTGTGCTTGTTGTAGAAGCTATGCAGAAACTTGAGGAAGAGAGTTGTGTTTTGGGTTTTGATATTGAGAATCCCTAGGCCTCTGTGCTTCTTGGGGCAGCAGACTAGATCCCATGCAGCGAGAGAGTTGACTTTTTCCCCTTGGTCAGTTTTCTTGCGCCACAGGCAACATCTTCGGATTTTGTCAAGGTGTTCAATCAACTTGGGAGGGAACTTTAACGTGCACATCGGGTATATCAGCATGGATGTTATGAGTGAGTCTAGGAGAGTCACTTTAGAACCATGATCCAGCATGCATAAGGAGGAAGATAATCTTCTTTCATGTTCGAGTACCTTCCACATCACCTCCAGGACTCTCTGGACTATTTATTTGTGTTGTTGGTGCTGCAACGAGAGATCACAAAAGGTGGACCACAATATGGTCACTGAGGACACACCTTCACTTGAAAGATTACCGGTAGTTGATCAACAAGGCCCAACAAGAATCAATGTCATTTCTGCGCCAAAATTGGCACTGGTGGGCTACTCGTCTGTCAAATACTACTACTTTCAGGTACAACAGTCGCCTTATACATCTCTTTCTTGATATCAACATTATTTCTAGTTTTGAAGATGTATGTTCGGCTGTCATCCAACAAAGCTTCACCCAGATTCCAGGCACAGTGAAGGTCTTGGCAATAGAATCCGTCGGCCCCAACCTGGACCAAGTTGTCAGTTGCTTGAGATGCTTTCCGTGCCTAAAGAAGCAGTATATCGAGGTGATGTTCCTTTCCTGTTAAATGTTAACCATAAGGGATTTCAATTTTTTGCACCTTTTCCCAAGTTTACAATGACAATGTACTACAATTTCTGAAGGAATTTTGGAGAGATTTCAGGACATACACTATGGGGACCCTGACTCATAAGTCGTGATCACCAAATGCACATGTACAGTGATCCCAGAGATCAATGCTCACTGAACACACATAAGCTGAATAACAAGAGTCTTACATCCATACATACCGTTTTACACAAATTGTGACCATTATGGTCAAGTCTTGAGTATATCATCACAACAGAAATCTTCGTCGATAACTTGAACCCATGCCATGTGCCTTAACCCTACAGGCATTCTGACTGGGAAGCATCCTAGCTGGCACGATCGCCACCCAAGTACTCTTCATCATATCATGTTCTTTCATAACTGGCCAATTAAATAACGAGTGGCAAGCCAATGAGTACTTTGAATGTACTCGCAAGCAACCCATGATTTGGTTCAAAGTAAGAATGCAATTGTACAACAAGCAACCTAGCTTCAAGCTAGTTGAGATGTCCTATCAACTTGTGAGATATCTATCAATGAACATGGGTAACCTTGAGAACAGGTTACAGATATCAACATAAATAGAGTTTGAATCAATTCCATTTCATTCAACATGTCAAGTCACCACCTTGACACAAATAGTTCCCTTCCACATACACATGCACCGAGATTGTAAAATTTCTGGACATAGTTTAAGTAGCACCTCCCAACTGTCCATGACCGTGGACACGGCTATTCGAATAGTTTGACACTCTGCAGAGGGTGTGCACTTTACCCGCAAGATCCGAGAAGCTTTCGTGTCATCCACGATCCCGTAGTACCTCAATTACTCGGGGGAAGCACCTGATCATTACCTTTCCCTAGACGACACTAACATAGGGTCCACTCGTTGATACACGACCCTCATGTATAAGCAAAAGATCATGGGACTCTGCCCTTTTCACAATATCACGCATACACGAAGGGACCAACGGTGTGTCCGGTGCCCTGTGAAAACAGTCATGGCCGCCTATCCAAGCACGACCTCGTCCCGAGAGTGACCTCAAGTCACCCCCGTCACTAGTAATGTGGGCACCATGCTAGTATCAACCTAAGTAATCAATAATGCGCCGTCCCATAAAGGGGTAGAGTGGTTGCACATGTTTGGTTGGGACGGTAATCACACATAAATCTAATCCATCATTTTACACACACACACACCAAAAGCTCTCTTCGGTACACCACTTCTTCCTCAAGTGGTGACCTTAGTTCAACATCTCCCTAGGGCATTAGGGGCACCCGATGGGGTTTTCGAAAGAGTGTAACCACGAAGAGTTCATGGTACACATGCATCATTATGCATCAACTAGTCTCTTGAAGATGCAATCATGAACAAGGTAAAGTCATAAGTAGGGGTATGCATCATGTGGTGGTTCACAACAAGTTTACCACTGTCATATTTCAACATCATGCAATCGGAAAAAGGGAGCCGATGAACAAGAGGGTTGTCATGGTCAAAGGGCTGCTTGCCTGGCTCAACAAAGTCTTCAACTCCTCTGGTCCATCTCCGTGTACTCCGTCTATTTCGTCAACTAACGTTGAAAGCAATCACAATAAGCACCACAACCAGGAAAGAAAAAAAGTGCTCTAAAAATGTGAGTTGGACTTTTCTAGGATGCCTTTGGTCATATGAAAAATTACCAAAGTGGTTTTATTGGCATTGGATCAGTGAGGATTTTTGAACATTTCAATATGATGGAAACAAGGGATTTAATGGACCTGCAAGTTGTCTACAGAATGCCTTTTTATAAAAGTGAGTAAAAGTACCCATTAAATCAGGCATGATTTTAGAAACATTTAGAAATGGGTTTCACTGGATTTGGAGTTGAAATGAATATAATATGGATTTTTGAAGTGGACTTATGTGAATAAATGACCTTTTTAAAGGGTCCAGTGACAACCAAGAACAACAAAAATGTCCACTGTGGCCCATTAAATAGATCTGGATTTATGGAGTCGGTAGAAATTTGATTCATCAAATTTGGACACTATTTGACTTCTCTAGTGATTTTACTAGCTATCTAGAAAAGAAAAAGAAAAAGAAAAAGGGGAAGGGCTTTACCCTTATCCAGCGCACTGGGCACAGTTTACTAGTGGGCTGGCCCAGTGGCTCAGTGTCAGGACCCCGACTCAATGCCACATCGATCTAGCATGTAACACCTCATATCACTTTGCGGCCTCACGCACGGTATTCCCACGGGTGTCGCTTTACCTTAGCCCGGGACCGTTTGCGCCTTTTGGCACACGTATATGACAGTGTCGCTAGCATCCATATGATAAGGAGCCCGGGCTGACATGACTAGTCGTAAACCCAAAGTGGCACAGACTTACAGGGACAGACATTCATGACCCAGCATCGAACGTGTCGGTCATCAGCGAGTGAATCCAGGCTGTAGCACTGGGCTAGCAGGACTCCGGTGAACCGGGCTGTAGCGGGCTAACAGGACTCCGGTATTCATCGCGTGACATTTCCCCGAAGGGACAGACACAGGAACGAAGAAGGACACATGCCGGCCAGCCTAAGTGTTCCGGAGCAGTAGCAAGCTACCATGGCTCCGTGGAAACACTAGGAGACATTTCCCCGGAAGAGAGGCTACTAAAGATAAACAACTAGATGGTCAGATCCCACACATACCAAGCATTTCAATAACATACACACAATATGCTCGATATGTGCAAATACAACATGGCATCACAACATGACTCTACGACTCAAGTAATTTATTCAATAGGCTCCGGGAGCGAGATATTACAAACATGGGTCTCATGACCCAACAATCAGAGCATACAAATCAAAGCACAAGCGGAAGCTATCATGTCTGGGTACAGACATCTATAAATGAAAAAGGCTGAGAAGCCTGACTATCTACCAGATCCTGCCGAGGGCACAAGATCGTAGCTAAGGTAACAAGCTAAACGTCGAAGACCACGCGGAATTACTAGTGAGACTGAAGTCTCTCTGCAAAACATAAAATAGGCAAACGTGAGTACAAATGTACCCAGCAAGACTTACATCAGAACTAACTACATATGCATCATTATCAACAAAGGGGATGGTGGGGTTTAACTGCAGCAAGCCAGCTTTGACTCGGTGGCTATCCTAAACTACGACTGCAATGTAACTCTTTTGAGGTGGCGCACACGAGTCCACATATTCACCATATCAATACACCACTATGGATCTGCTCCCGTCTCCCTACGAGAACGCCATCTATAGCACTCACGCTTATCTTGCGTATTTTAGAGTATCCACTTTCAATTGTCTATGAACTGATATAAGCAACCCAGAAGTCCTTTTCCGCGGACACGGCTATTCGAATAGATCATATTAACCCTGCAGGGGTGTACTTCTTCACACACGCTCTCACCACTTACCGCCGTTTACACGACATGTACTCGGCAACCTTCAAGCGGAAGCCCAACGTGGGTGTCGGCCACGGCCTACCTAAACACCTAAGTCTCTAGTCCAGGTTTATCGCCTATTCGGGTTCCATCCATGAGGAGATCCGGCCGGAGTTTCGCTCACAGCCCCAAACGATGTGAACAGGGTTCCGTGACACCAAACGGGCGCCCGGTATACCCGGCCACGTGCCTACCGCATCATAGCCCACCCCTACGGTCAGCGCTGCCCACGGCCTCCAGCATACTACAAACACCAGAAACTACTTGCAACTCCTGGACAGAGGACAAGGGTGATTAAGAAGCCGAGAGGGTCCATTGGTTTCGGGCCCAATGCGTGGTAGTAGCTGAATCATGGATCACAAACACAGAACTCAGTTCCTGAGGACGGCTTCAATGAGACAACCCACCATGTACTCCTACATGGCCTCTCACCGCTACCTTTACCAAATCGTGTTCACACACTTAGCTCACACACAGTAGGACATGTTCACACGCCTCTGATTCATCCCCGATGAATCAGACCTGACTCAACTCTAAGCAGTAGCAGGCATGACAAACAAACATGAATGAGTAGGCACAACAGGGCTCAAACAACTCCTACTCATGCTAGTGGGTTTCATCTAATTACTGTGGAATGACAGGTCATGCAGAGGATAAAGGGGTTCAGCTACCGCAGCAAGTAACAGATAAATCGGTGTTGTCCTAATGCATTAAAAGAGAGCAGGAGCGAGAGAGTAGGATTGTATCGGAATGAATAAGGGGGTTTTGCTTGCCTGGCACTTCTGAAGATAACATTGAGTCTTCATCAGTGTCAACGATCACATCATCGGTATCACATCTATCGAGAGGGGACAGATACCGGCAACACAGAAGGAAACACAATCAATGCAATGCACAATATGATGCATGATCATGACATGGCAAAATGAATGTGTTTTGAGCTAATGCTACTAAAACCAAATTAAATGAAGTTGGTTTGAATCCAAGATTCAAATTCAAACTCCATATGTGGATATTTAAATGCCCTTTATTTGATTTGTGCTAAACAGCAGCTATAAGTTGTTCTAACATGCATGAAAATGGTACAGATGGATTCCTTGAATTTTTCTGATAATTTTTCATATATAATTTATTTAATTTGGAGTTACGGTTAATTTTCTATGATTTATTGAAGTTTATACAATTTTCTGGAATTATAAATCATTTCCTAATTTATTTAATTCCAGAAATACTTTACTGCGTCAGCATGACGTCGGCATGACGTCAGCAAGTCAACAGGGGCCGGTCAGGGTCAAACCTGACGTGTGGGGTCCACACGTCAGTGACACGGGGGCTAATCCCGCGTTGACTCGGGCTTTGACCCGCTACGGGGCCCGCTGTCAGTGTCTGTGGGGGGTGTTTAGCGTGGTCATTAGTGCTAACTAAATTAGCGCCACGTCAGCTAGTGACGCCGGCGGCCACGGCGACGGCGAGACCTCGCCGGAGTTGCTCGGGACGGCGCTACAGCCCGCGGCTGGTCGCGCTGAGGGCACCAGGGGTGAGCCCGTGCTCCCGCGCATCTAGGGGGACCCTCGAGAGGGCGTGGGGTGGCCGTGGTTCGCCGGAATGGAGCCCGAGACAGCGGCCGGAGCTCGGGTGGGTGCGGGGTTAGCGCTGCGGCTTGCAAACAAGCTAGCTGCCACGCTAGCATTGCTCCACGGGTCGTTGCGAGTGCAACGGACGCACGCGCGGGGCCATTTGGTCACCGGGGCTTCACCGGCGACGAGCCCGTGCGGCGGAGCGTCTCGGCTCCGGTGGAGGGAGCGGCTAGGGGGCGAATTAGGCAACGAGGCATGGGGGAAACGATGCAGCGGCTCACCGCGGTTCTTCTGGTGCTGCTGGCGAGGCAGGGGAGGCACGGGGTCCGGCGAATCGACGGAGGGGAGCTTCGGTGGCCGGCGACGGAACGGCGATGGTGGCGGCGTTGCAGGGCTTCCGGAGGGCCGTGGGTCGGTGGGGAGGAAGGAGGGGGTCGAGGCGGTGGGCTGGGCCACGCAGGTGGGCTGCACAGGGGGGGCTGGGCCAGCACAGGTGAGCGACGGGTAGTTCCTTCTCTCTTTTTTTTTATTTACTGTTTTCTATTTTTGTTCTGTTTTCTTTTATTTAATCTGTTTTGCCACTGTTTTGAATTTAAAAATAATTCAAACAATGCCAAAACTCCTCTGAATATTTTATACTGCTAGATGGACTTTTCCAAAAGCTTATAAAATATTTCAGGGGTATTTAAATTATATTCTAATTATATGAATATAATTCAAATTCAAATAGCTAATGAATTAAATCCAAAGTCCCAAAAATAATTCTTTAAAAATGTTCAATATTTTGGTTGGGACCAGAACCCTTACCAAAAATTATCAAACATTTAAGAAGAGCCTTTTGGAGCAATGAATAAGATTTCTAGGGGTTTTGCCCCTCTTTTATTTAGGGTTTTGAGGCTTCCAATATTCCTCAATTCAAGTTTTCAAAAATATAGACATGATGCACACATGAAGCTAACCTAGAGCAATGCCTGAAGCTAGGGATATGACAAGTCACCCCCACTAAACAAGAATCTCGTCTCGAGATTCAAGCGTAGGGTAGGATGAAGGGGAAATGCAAACTAGTATAATCTTCACGATCCAGGTTGCACTTCGAATGAACGTTGTTTCGATCACCATCTTTGTCTCGAAGTCTTGCTCTGAGAACTCCAACTAACATGACAACAAGAGGAAAAGAAAGATCCTAAAAGAATGGTTCTTCTCGGAGGTCGAACAACTCAGGATTAACTCACGGAATGAGACATAGCAACATCTCTCGAGCTGAGAGGCGAAGCACACATCCATAGGAATGGAGTGAAGCAGATGACGAAGGTTCACTAGGTAGACCACAATTTCACGCTTAAGAAGGTGGTAAACGATTGTCAACGTAGCGAGGAGTTGAGTTGCCAAGATACCATAACGATACACCTTAGGGAAGGTGACTCGTAGAGATACCCCCTTAAGTGGCAAAAAGAATTACTTTTGATTCAGAGATCATTGAAACTCTTTAAACCAGCCTAAAACAATTCTCGAGCGATCGTTTGGAGGGGGTCGGTAGAATGGCATACTCAAACTTGGATGATGTGGATTACCTTGTTGAAGACAACGTAATGGATGAATTTGCTTACCACCGGAAATGGAAGAGACCCATGGTAGAATGGCACATTGGCGGTGCAAGCTGGGAACAAAATGCAAATGATGGGAATGATTCTGGTAACTGGGGAAGAACCCAACAATAAAGAGTGAATTCACTGTTGGAGTGGTTATAGCATAACCGAGGAAATCTGGGGCAATCCCAGCTAGTGCCGATGATAAGACGTAGCGCTTGTGCGTGCTCTCAAGAACTTGAGCATTTTCCACATTCATCAAGGTTTTACCAACATCCGTGTCAAGGGTCCGGTAACACAACTTACTACCATGATGAATGGTGATGGAGGATGCAGATGCAAAGGAAGATAACACTTTCTCAGATTTCACCTTAGCGAGGCCAAGGAAACAAAATCTGGATGATCGACCGAGAGACATTTAGCACTCCGCTTCTAATGTTCTCCTTGACGTGCTAGTGTATCCCATTCATAGATATGGTTTGATAACTAGAACATCAAGTAAAGGTCAGACTTCGGGAGCAATAGAATCCATAAGGAACAGTTACGGAGGTAAATCCTATGAAATCCTTATGGGGAGGTGGCCAACTTCCTCAAACAAGATACTACAATAATAGGTCTTTCGGCTGGGTGGTGCTGGCCATGACATCCACTTTACCAGTTATCGAGGGACCAATATTATAGTTCTTGGGGAAATGTTCCAACCATCATATCTGCCTGAGATTCAGATCTGGTTGGTGTCAGGATATTTCCAGACTCATCGAGTCTAGGAAGAAAAATGAAAGTTTGCAACACAAATCGATGGGATGACGTTGCGGGATTCTCAGGAAATGGACTACGATAGCGAGCTCCAAAACATGAGCTGGTTCTGCTACAAACAAGTGAACACGATGTCCAAGACAAGCATGACCACAAAGTAGTCTTATAATAAAACACTACCGAGTTCAGGAGGGGAACCATAATCGAGGATATTGAAGTCTTGTGCATGACCTAGGATTAGCACATCAACTCCTTTTCCGTGAACAATCAATCAGTGGCTTGGTGTGCTAGGATATACATATGGAATGGAGGTTGCAAGTCTCCGAACCACAGAATACTTCGCACGTATGCATGACTGACTTGGGATGATTCTAGAGGAAGCAAAACTAACTTTCTCAAATTCACGGCGGCAACTTTCACCAAATGCACGTGTATAAAAGGAAGTCACTCCTTTCATCAACAAATACTTCATGAGCTAGCATGAAGAAAATGCTTTCAAAAGTTTCCAACACTAGCTTAATGTCCAACAAAACCATGGAGGAGATAAAGATGTTGTCAATGGGCTCAACAACAATTCATCTAGGTTTCCTTTTAAAAGGAATTCCATAGTTAAGTGAACAAGTGATAGCATTGGTCAGGCCAAAGATGTAATGGCGTATGCTCGAGGGATCAACCACGAATAAGACAACATTACGAGCATCATTGGTACTGATTTGATTTGACGATAGCCCACACTCAAATCAAAGGATTGATAGGACAATAGGTCCAGCAACTGATCACAGGGACCAATCGATGAAGATACCGTCTTTCTTCAACACACACTACACAAGAATGTCCCTTTGGAACGAACTAAGTCAGGCAAGCTTTTATCTTCCAACCCTCCAAGTTGTTGTTTAGCTTAACCAACTAGCTCAGGGATATCTAACACCGATTCTTGGAGAGAAGGTGGTTCACAGGAATAAACCAACTTGATCACGAACTCAACATAGCGGTCAGGTGACAACCTGGTAATACTTCTGAGAAGATATTCAGAAAATCACGAACCACCGGTATGTTACTAAGCTCGAGAACAATCTTGCTTTTCAGGGCAAGACGATATGATCAAATGAGTGAGGACTTGAAATAATCCTAACTCATCGATCGAGGAGTGAACCAGGAGAATGGACTAGGTAGCATGATCAACCTTAGAATGATGATTCAAAACCAACACGCTAAAAATGAAATTATTGTCCTTTAACTACCAAGCAACGAGGTTGCTGGGAGTATTGATTTCACACATCACAATTCATTTGTCGGTATTCCGGTTGCATCAACACGAGGGCCGAGGAATGACTAATGATGGTGAGAAGTATCACTACGTCAAAATTCATGAGAGTTGGTGCAGTTCTCATGACAATTCTGACATAAAGGGGGTAATACTCCAAGGTAGAACAAAACCAAAAGCTGGATTGGCATTTGATCTACGGAATACAACTACTTTGACCCAATCCTAGATATGGATGAGGTACTGGAGTTTGTTTCTCCTAGTCATTCTGCGATAGAATGGCTTGACGGACCACAAGAGTAATAGACATCGATAAACGAACGCACGCATACTCTTGACTATCAATTGATAGACGAGGGTCAGAATGCAACTAAAGAGAACAACTCAAAGGAACATACGATTTTCTGAGTTGTGGATGCATGGTTTGGCATGCCGAACGAATTCAACATATTTCTTCCGGGCAATCCATGCGGAAAGGTAGAACTGGCAGAGCCATAACATATAATGGAGAACTCATAGAGGGCCTGTTGTGATCTTTTGATCCAACAAACTTCTGCCATAATGGTTCATGGTATTTGGATGAACGAAATACCACGGACTTCAAGGACTATCGCAAAGGTTACTAATATCCTAAAGGAACTATCAACACTATCAACATGAAGTAAGTAGAGTGTATCTCGGGTTCAAAGCCCAAGGAGTAGAATACCTACTACTAAGTGGCATCACGGGATGCTTTCGAGAATAAAAGCCAGAATCATCACACTGGGATCACAAAACATTGCTAGATTACTAGGTGACTCCCTAATACACCTAGGGTCATAATAATAACTCCAACATAAAGGTCGAGGCAGTAGGGTACCTCAACTCAACAATTTGTGTGATTAACCTGGCCTAAAAGACATTGAAACCAGAGGAAAAGGATTCTGCAAATGCATCAGACTCTTTAGAAACCTGGGATGACTCGGACAGCATAACGACTGTAAATGCTCAGAAAAGATTTGAGACATTCACAAAAATGGTGGCATAACCACTCAGAAGCACAATATCAAGGTTTCGAGAACAACAATCGGCATATGGAAGTAATCGGAACTGAAACGAGGCTTAAGTCCAACAATCTATAAGTCTACGGATTAGTAACACGTGATCCTGATGGAAAGAAGAGATAGCCTAGTTCTTAATCCCCGTAGAAGAGAAGATGATGACTCAGATCAGAAGGCCATGAGGTATAAGGAGTAAAAAGAGCCTTACGTTCCATCCCACAATCAATTCCCTTACATAACTAAAGAATTTCTAGACTCAACTTCGACCAGTTTGGCTTGGTAATCCTACAGGCAGTCAAGCTCTGATACCAACGCTGTCAGGACCCCGACTCAATGCCACATCGATCTAGCATGTAACACCTCATATCACTTTGCGGCCTCACGCACGGTATTCCCACGGGTGTCGCTTTACCTTAGCCCGGGACCGTTTGCGCCTTTTGGCACACGTATATGACAGTGTCGCTAGCATCCATATGATAAGGAGCCCGGGCTGACATGACTAGTCGTAAACCCAAAGTGGCACAGACTTACAGGGACAGACATTCATGACCCAGCATCGAACGTGTCGGTCATCAGCGAGTGAATCCAGGCTGTAGCACTGGGCTAGCAGGACTCCGGTGAACCAGGCTGTAGCGGGCTAACAGGACTCCGGTATTCATCGCGTGACATTTCCCCGAAGGGAGAGACACAGGAACGAAGAAGGACACATGCCGGCCAGCCTAAGTGTTCCGGAGCAGTAGCAAGCTACCATGGCTCGGTGGAAACACTAGGAGACATTTCCCCAGAAGAGAGGCTACTAAAGATAAACAACTAGATGGTCAGATCCCACACATACCAAGCATTTCAATAACATACACACAATATGCTCGATATGTGCAAATACAACATGGCATCACAACATGACTCTACGACTCAAGTAATTTATTCAATAGGCTCCGGGAGCGAGATATTACAAACATGGGTCTCATGACCCAACAATCAGAGCATACAAATCAAAGCACAAGCGGAAGCTATCATGTCTGGGTACAGACATCTATAAATGAAAAAGGCTGAGAAGCCTGACTATCAACCAGATCCTGCCGAGGGCACAAGATCGTAGCTAAGGTAACAAGCTAAACGTCGAAGACCACGCGGAATTACTAGTGAGACTGAAGTCTCTCTGCAAAACATAAAATAGGCAAACGTGAGTACAAATGTACCCAGCAAGACTTACATCAGAACTAACTACATATGCATCATTATCAACAAAGGGGATGGTGGGGTTTAACTGCAGCAAGCCAGCTTTGACTCGGTGGCTATCCTAAACTACGACTGCAATGTAACTCTTTTGAGGTGGCGCACACGAGTCCACATATTCACCATATCAATACACCACTATGGATCCGCTCCCGTCTCCCTACGAGAACGCCATCTATAGCACTCACGCTTATCTTGCGTATTTTAGAGTATCCACTTTCAATTGTCTATGAACTGATATAAGCAACCCAGAAGTCCTTTTCCGCGGACACGGCTATTCGAATAGATCATATTAACCCTGCAGGGGTGTACTTCTTCACACACGCTCTCACCACTTACCGCCGTTTACACGACATGTACTCGGCAACCTTCAAGCGGAAGCCCAACGTGGGTGTCGGCCACGGCCTACCTAAACACCTAAGTCTCTAGTCCAGGTTTATCGCCTATTCGGGTTCCATCCATGAGGAGATCCGGCCGGAGTTTCGCTCACAGCCCCAAACGATGTGAACAGGGTTCCGTGACACCAAACGGGCGCCCGGTATACCCGGCCACGTGCCTACCGCATCACAGCCCACCCCTATGGTCAGCGCTGCCCACGGCCTCCAGCATACTACAAACACCAGAAACTACTTGCAACTCCTGGACAGAGGACAAGGGTGATTAAGAAGCCGAGAGGGTCCATTGGTTTCGGGCCCAATGCGTGGTAGTAGCTGAATCATGGATCACAAACACAGAACTCAGTTCCTGAGGACGGCTTCAATGAGACAACCCACCATGTACTCCTACATGGCCTCTCACCGCTACCTTTACCAAATCGTGTTCACACACTTATCTCACACACAGTAGGACATGTTCACACGCCTCTGATTCATCCCCGATGAATCAGACCTGACTCAACTCTAAGCAGTAGCAGGCATGACAAACAAACATGAATGAGTAGGCACAATAGGGCTCAAACAACTCCTACTCATGCTAGTGGGTTTCATCTAATTACTGTGGAATGACAGGTCATGCAGAGGATAAAGGGGTTCAGCTACCGCAGCAAGTAACAGATAAATCGGTGTTGTCCTAATGCATTAAAAGAGAGCAGGAGCGAGAGAGTAGGATTGTATCGGAATGAACAAGGGGGTTTTGCTTGCCTGGCACTTCTGAAGATAACATTGAGTCTTCATCAGTGTCAACGATCACATCGTCGGTATCACGTCTATCGAGAGGGGACAGATACCGGCAACACAGAAGGAAACACAATCAATGCAATGCACAATATGATGCATGATCATGACATGGCAAAATGAATGTGTTTTGAGCTAATGCTACTAAAACCAAATTAAATGAAGTTGGTTTGAATCCAAGATTCAAATTCAAACTCCATATGTGGATATTTAAATGCCCTTTATTTGATTTGTGCTAAACAGCAGCTATAAGTTGTTCTAACATGCATGAAAATGGTACATATGGATTCCTTGAATTTTTCTGATAATTTTTCATATATAATTTATTTAATTTGGAGTTACGGTTAATTTTCTATGATTTATTGAAGTTTATACAATTTTCTGGAATTATAAATCATTTCCTAATTTATTTAATTCCAGAAATACTTTACTGCGTCAGCATGACGTCGGCATGACGTCAGCAAGTCAACAGGGGCCGGTCAGGGTCAAACCTGACGTGTGGGGTCCACACGTCAGTGACACGGGGGCTAATCCCGCGTTGACTCGGGCTTTGACCCGCTACGGGGCCCGCTGTCAGTGTCCGTGGGGGGTGTTTAGCGTGGTCATTAGTGCTAACTAAATTAGCGCCACGTCAGCTAGTGACGCCGGCGGCCACGGCGACGGCGAGACCTCGCCGGAGTTGCTCGGGACGGCGCTACAGCCCGCGGCTGGTCGCGCTGAGGGCACCAGGGGTGAGCCCGTGCTCCCGCGCATCTAGGGGGACCCTCGAGAGGGCGTGGGGTGGCCGGGGTTCGCCGGAATGGAGCCCGAGGCGGCGGCCGGAGCTCGGGTGGGTGCGGGGTTAGCGCTGCGGCTTGCAAACAAGCTAGCTGCCACGCTAGCGTTGCTCCACGGGTCGTTGCGAGTGCAACGGACGCACGCGCAGGGCCATTTGGTCACCGGGGCTTCACCGGCGACGAGCCCGTGCGGCGGAGCGTCTCGGCTCCGGTGGAGGGAGCGGCTAGGGGGCGAATTAGGCAACGAGGCATGTGGGAAACGATGCAGCGGCTCACCGCGGTTCTTCTGGTGCTGCTGGCGAGGCAGGGGAGGCACGGGGTCCGGCGAATCGACGGAGGGGAGCTTCGGTGGCCGGTGACGGAACGGCGATGGTGGCGGCGTTCCAGGGCTTCTGGAGGGCCGTGGGTCGGTGGGGAGGAAGGAGGGGGTCGAGGCGGAGCTCGGGGATGCATAGTGGGAGCAAGGGGGTGGCTGTGGCCCCGGTAAACGGCGTCGGCGGCGATGGGCTTCGCT
>NC_057804.1:214520396-214521096 GCF_018294505.1 Triticum aestivum | reverse complement strand
GGCGTCGGCGGCGATGGGCTCCGCTCGGGCGCGTGAGGGAGAGAGAGCAGAGGAGAGGGGGGGGAGCGAGGGAGAGCTACGGGAGAGTGAGAGAGGTCGTGGGGAACGAGGGGGGGGAGTGCGTGGCTCCCTTGGGTGCCTCCAGCGGCGAGCAGGTAAGCAGGAGGTGGCCGGAGCTCTTCGGGCGCGCGCCACGCCTCGCCTCTACCTACTGGCAGAGGAAGAAGAGGACAAGGGGGGGAGGAGGTGGGCTGGGCCGGCCAGATGGAGCTGGGCCAGGTAAGTGGCGCCAGGTAAGTGGCCCAGGTGGCCTTCTCTCTTTTATTTTTGTTCTGTTTTATTTTTTTCTATTTCTGCAATTTGTTTTTGATTTGTTTTAAATATCAAATCATTTTATAAAATCCTGGAAATAATTATGGGTGCTTTCTGAATTATTCCAGTGACCCTTATCAATTTCCAACATTTATTTGAGCATTTAAATTATTTATAGTATTTAAATGCCCAAAGTCAAATACAATATGATTTAATTCAAAAATCCAAAAATGACCTAAGGATATATTCATCATTTTTGGCAGAGGTTTCCACCTTAACCAGAAATCATGAACTTTTCTTAGGGGCCTTTTGGGTTTATTGAAAAGATTTTAACTCACCCTAGTTGAGTTGATTTAATGCTAGGGTTTGAACATCCCCATTTCAATTT
>NC_057804.1:214438197-214520386 GCF_018294505.1 Triticum aestivum | reverse complement strand
AGGAGGTGGCCGGAGCTCTTCGGGCGCGCGCCACGCCTCGCCTCTGCCTACTGGCAGAGGAAGAAGAGGACAAGGGGGGGGGAGGAGGTGGGCTGGGCCACGCAGGTGGGCTGCACAGGGGGGGCTGGGCCAGCACAGGTGAGCGACGGGTAGTTCCTTCTCTCTTTTTTTATTTACTGTTTTCTATTTTTGTTCTGTTTTCTTTTATTTAATCTGTTTTGCCACTGTTTTGAATTTAAAAATAATTCAAACAATGCCAAAACTCCTCTGAATATTTTATACTGCTAGATGGACTTTTCCAAAAGCTTATAAAATATTTCAGGGGTATTTAAATTATATTCTAATTATATGAATATAATTCAAATTCAAATAGCTAATGAATTAAATCCAAAGTCCCAAAAATAATTCTTTAAAAATGTTCAATATTTTGGTTGGGACCAGAACCCTTACCAAAAATTATCAAACATTTAAGAAGAGCCTTTTGGAGCAATGAATAAGATTTCTAGGGTTTTTGCCCCTCTTTTATTTAGGGTTTTGAGGCTTCCAATATTCCTCAATTCAAGTTTTCAAAAATATAGACATGATGCACACATGAAGCTAACCTAGAGCAATGCCTGAAGCTAGGGATATGACACTCAGCCGCGCGGGTGGGGAGAGGTGATGTCAGAGGCGCATTTCTCCCGGCCCGTGTCCACTTAAACGGCGGGCCCCAGCCGCTGGGTCGCTGACGCACGGGGCCCAGCGCTCCGGCCATCGCCTTCAACCTCCCGCGCGACGCGACGGGAAATAGAGGAGGCTAGGACGAGCAGTGCCGGTGCTCTCCCCAGCAGCACCGGCCACCTCCGTCGACGCCCAGCACACCAGCGTTCTCGGGAGAGAGTTGCGCATCCGACGAGGTACTCCACGAAGGTAGGGGTGGTCGGAATCGAGCCAGGCATTGGCCGCGGCGGGCGAGGTTAGCGGCGGTGATGGAGCTCGATGGCACGGCCACGGGGAGGAGAGAAAGGAGCGCGGGAGGGACTTGCGGTGAAGGTTGGGGTGCTCTGGTGCGGTCTAGAGGGGAGGAGGAGGAGTGGTGGGTGCGAATTTAGGTGGAGGCCGACGGCAAGGCTCTGGCCATGGTAGTGGATGGAGGGCACGGGAGGAAGAACGAGTTGGTACAGAGGGTCTCTAGGATGAGTAGAGAGGGGGCTTGGGGTGGCCTTAAATAGAAGGGGGGGCGAGGAGCAGCGCAGGGCCGTGCGCTGGAGAGGCCATGCCCTTCGCTGGAGGCCGCGGGAGGGCTTGTCTTAGGGTCGTGGGTCTTCCTGGGTGTGGTCTACGACCAGGGAAGGAGAGAGGGAGAGAGGAGCTAGCGCGAGGCGGTCCAGGGACGTGGGCAGCCACTGGCGGACGCGGGCAGTGCTCGGGCATGCGCCGCAGGGCGAGAGGAGGGCGCAGGAGCAAGTGGGAGGCCCGCTGGCGTGATGCAGATGCCGAGGCGCGTCGACTGGCGTGCTTGGGTGGCCCGATTTTGACGGGAGCGCGGTGGCAAGGCTCGGCCGCCACTGTAGCGGGCCCCAGAGCAGGCTTTTGGCTGGCATGAGCATGTTTTGCACGCTCTGCCGTGTCCACTTGCGTCTGGCAGCGGCAGGGGGGAGTAAACAATGTGGCAATGGCATTGGATGCCCTGGGGATCCACTGGAGGGGAGAGGGAGTTGAGAGAGAGTGGAAATGGTGCTGTCTAGAGAGGGGAAAAGAGCTTTTCACCCCCATCATCATGGCTCCTCGAGAAGGGAAAGATGCAGGGGTTAGAGGAGGACCATATGAGGTTGTGGGAGAAAGTTTAGCTCATGGAGATTAGTGGAAATGGCCAAAACATGCATTTTAACATTCTGCCAGAAGGTGTTTGATGTAGGTTTGGGCAAGCAAATGGACTTACCTTGTCATGAGGTTTGACAGGGTCAAATGGCATGAGAAAATAAGAGATTCCAGCAATATATAGTCCATTTGGGCAAAGTTGCCAATGCAACTGTTGTAAACCCTAGAAATGAACAGATATGAGTTTTCCAAGATCTAGTCATGAAAAACTATTCTCCTTGATGCACCACTTGGTGTAGTGTCATTATTTGAGGTTCTGAACATGTCCACAAAAGTTGAGATCAAAAGGAGAAAGTTTCCAATGTAGATTTGTTCAAATTTGGTTTTGGACAGGAAGGGTTTTGCGGCACTTTGAGCAAGATAACATTCTCTCCAACTTGTGCCATTTGGTCTAGATGAATAATTAGACCATTTGAGAATGTTCACAAGGTTTTAGAACATTTGGACATGTTTGGCAATGTAAAGTTGCTCAAACATCAAAATGGACAGAAATGGTTTTGAGAGGGTTTCATGGGGTTATACTGTTCTCCATGACATGAGACTTGGCAATATCACCAAGCTGGACATTTTTGACAAGGTAGAATTTTCCTGGATTTAATGGAGAACATTTCCTGTGTAAATATTTCAAAAGCTTGAAATATCCAGAAAGGGTTTTTGAGGGATTTGACCAATATTTTGAACATGACCATGTGTTGAAACTCTTATATATGGAAAATATATGTCCACTGAATTCCCTGATTTTTCTCAAATATTTTTGAAGCTTTAAAATAATTTTAACCTATTAAAGACCATTTCTGGACTTTGGAAAAAGCCTTTAAATAAATTAGGAAATTAACTATTAAAATTGTATTTCTGTGGTTTCTGGGTGCCCTACATCTAATAGGAGTCAAATATAATTTTTGAAAGATTTTTCACACCCTTAATAAAATACTTGTAGTTCAAGTCTCCATTCAGGATTTTTGGAAAACTAAATTTAGAAAAATATTTTTTGGCCAAATTATTTTTATAAGAAAATTCTATACCGTACTATACGCATGGCATGATCATTGGGCATAAGTCTTGGATCAAGGAGAAGGAGTATAAGAGTTGGAGGATTTATTTGATTTTTAGAGCACTTGCAACCAACACACAAAAATCAAATCAAGAAAAGACCTAAACACTCAAAAGTTTTTGTCAAACCACATTTTATCATGATTCATAATCTTAAGTGTTGTGCCATGAAAATTAGGGTGTGACAGACCTACCCCCCTTACAAGAATGTCGTCCCCGAGATTCCCAAACTAGGCGCGAAAAGGAGTATGGAAACTTGGATTTGGGGTAGTCTTCACGTCCTCATACTGCTTCTGCTTCTGAGTGGTGCTCCATTGAACCTTGAGGTACTTGATGGTGTGGCTTCGTGTATGACGTTCAGCTTGATCCAGGTTGCTAAGGGGTTTCTCATGTAGGTCAGGTTGGGCTGGGGGTCGATGGCTCGATGATCGATGTCCTTGCTAGTGATCGGGCTCGCTAGAAAGCCGAAAACACTTCCGGAGTTGTGTCATGTGGAAACATTACGCACATCGGGTAACTCAGGTGGTGACTCCAGCTGGTAGTTGTCTACTTTTCGTCTTGCAGTGATCTTGAAGGGGGGTGGTAAATCTTGGTGTGAGCTTCCTTTTGACATGGAAATGCTCGGTTTCTTTAATAGGAGTGGTTTGCGAATACGCATGCATGGTCTTCGACGAGGGAGTTCACTTCTTGATGATGGTGGTTGGTATAGTTCTTCCTCCTTGACATGGCGGTCTTCAGATGTTCCCTAACCAGCTGAACAACTCTTCTTCTGTCTTCAGGTGGACATGCATGTCCTCAAATAAAGATGATAACTAACTTGCCCTAGTACTCTATGAAGTATATGTGGTATATAGAGTGGGCTGAGGCATTGGTGGTGGTCACGATTGAGTATTTGCCAAGGTCTTATCAATCTAGAGCCAATGCCCAAGGTCAGGATCTGACCATGTTGTCGCTTGGTAGGGCATAAGGGTTTCAAGGATTCTAGTGTGCGAGTGAATGTTTATCATCCCATCCTTGAGCACAGTTTCTGAGATGCCAATTGTCCTATATCCTCATGGCTTCCGCGAGGAGGTCTAACAGAACCATACATGTCAACCATCCCCAAACTCATATCTATGCAAAACTCCGTGGGTAGAATATACAAGCTTCCAAGCATGAATTAATCATGACAATCCAAGTGCTCAGCCTACCCTTGCAAGGTCCAAGATAGTGCCACTCCAAGATCTTGTTTCCTTCCTATGAGTCAACCCCAACAGCCCATTAAGTTCCATCAATCACTACACAATCCATTAATTCTACCAATCCAAAGTTTATGGTGTTCCACATGATCTCCTAAAGTCCATATTGATGACCCACAAGTATAGGGGATCTATCTAGTCCTTTCGATAAGTAAGAGTGTCGAACCCAATGAGGAGCAGAAGGAAATGATAAGTGGTTTTCAGCAAGGTATTCTCTACAAGTACTGAAATAAGTGGTAAGAGATAGTTTTGTGATAATATAAATTGTAACAAGCAACAAGTAACAAAAGTAAATAAAGTGCGGCAAGGTGGCCCAATCGTTTTTGTAGGAAAGGACAAGCCTGGACAAACTCTTATAATAGGAAAAACGCTCCCGAGGACACATGGGAATAAGTCAAGCTAGTTTTCATCACGCTCGTATGATTCACGTTCGGTACTTTGATAATTTGATATGTGGGTGGACCGGTGCTTGGGTGCTGTTCTTACTTGAACAAGCATCCCACTTATGATTAACCTCTATTGCAAGCATCCACAACTACAACAAAAGTATTAAGGTAAACCTAACCATAGCATGAAACATATGGATCCAAATCAGCCCCTTACGAACCAATGCATAAACTAGGGTTTAAGCTTCTGCCACTCTAGCAATCCATCATCTACTTATTACTTCCCAATGGCTTCCTCTAGGCCCAAATAATGGTGAAGTGTTATGTAGTCGACGTTCACATAACACCACTAGAGGCTAGACAACATACATCTCATCAAAATATCGAACGAATACCAAATTCACATGACTACTAATAGCAAGACTTCTCCCTTGTCCTCAGGAACGAACGTAATTACTCACAAAGCATATTCATGTTCATAATCAGAGGGGTAATAATATGCATAAAGGATCTGAACATTTGATCTTCCACCAAATAAACCAACTAGCATCAACTACAAGGAGTAATCAACACCACTAGCAACCTACTAGCACCAATCCCAGACTTGGAGACAAGAATTGGACACAAGAGATGAACTAGGGTTTGAAGATGAGATGGTGTTGGCGGAGATGTTGATGGAGATTGCCCTCTCCCAATGAGAGGAGCGTTGGTGATGACGATGGTGATGATTTCCCCCTCCCGGAGGGACGTGTCCCCGGCAGAACAGCTCTACCGGAGCCCTAGATTGGTTCCGCCAAGGTTCCGCCTCGTGGTGGTGGAGTCTCATCCCGAAAGGTTGCCTTCTTTTTTTCTCATCGAAAGACTTCATATAGGAGAAGATGGGCGTCGGAGAGCCACCAGGTGGCCCACGAGGTAGGGGGCGCGCCTCGGGGGGGGGGGGGGCGCCCCCACCCTCGCGAGCAGGGTGTGGGCCCCCTGGCCTTCATCTTTGGTGACGATTTTTATTTATTTATTTTAAGATATTCCATGGAGTTTCAGGACTTTTGGAGTTGCGCAGAATAGGCCTCTAATATTTGCTCCTTTTCCAGCCCAGAATTCCAGCTGTCGGCATTCTACCTCTTCATGTAAACCTTGTAAAATAAGAGAGAATAGCCATAAGTATTGTGACATAACGTGAAATAACAGCCCATAATGCAATAAATATTGATACAAAAGCATGATGCAAAATGGATGTATCAACTCCCCCAAGCTTAGACCTTGCTTGTCCTCAAGCGAAAAGCCGATAACAATAAATATGTCCTCATGTTTAGAGGTAGAGGCGTCGATAAAAATAAAATGCGGACAAATATAGATTTTGTCATATGATTACTTATGTTCAAGCGATGATCTTTTCACAATGCAAAAGTATGAATCAGAAACCTTATTGAGCACCAACAAATTATAACCTTAGTCATTAAAGCAATTGCAATTTATCATAACATCGGAAAGAGTCTATGTCAGAGCTTAAAAGCAAGTCCACATACTCAACTATTACTTAGTCCTTCATAATTGCTAACACTCACGCAATACTTGTGATTACGGAGTTTTAATCGGACACAGAGAAAGATAGGGGCTTATAGTTTTGCCCCACAACCTTTTACCTCAAGGGTAAAGTCAACAATAATAATTCATGCTCCCCTACATCCAATTAGATATATATATCATGTTCTTTATAACATGCTGAGCTTTCCAAAGGATAAAATGAAAAAGGAAAGGTGAAGATCACTGTGACTCTTGCATAATGTAGAGGATAATAATAAAAGATAGGCCCTTCGCAAAGGGAAGCAGAGGTTGTCATGCGCGTTTAGGGTTGATGCACAAAATCTTGTTGCAGAAGAACGTCACTTTATATTGCCTCTTGTATGTGGACCTTTATTATGTAGTCCGTCGCTTTTATTACGTCCACAACAAGTTCGTACAAAGCTTATTTTCTCTGCACTAATAAGTCATGCATATTTAGAGAGCAATTTTTATTGGTTGCACCGATGACAACTTACTTGAAGGATCTTACTCAATCCATAGGTAGATATGGTGGACTCTCATGGCAAAACTGGTTTAAGGGTATTGGAAGCACAAGTAGTATTTCTACTTGGTGATGAGAATTTGGCTAGCATGAGGGGGAAAGGCAAGCTCAACACGTTAGAGGATCCATGACAATATACTTTATCTCAGATGTAAGAAAACATAACTCATTATGTTGTCTTCCTTGTCCAACCTCAACTCTTTAGCATGTCATATTTTAATGAGTGCTCCCAATCATAAAAGATGTCAATGATAATATATCTATATGTGAAACCTCTCTTTCCTTATTACTTCCTATTAATTGCAACGATGACCAAAGCTCTATTTGCCAACTCCCAACAACTTTTAATCATCATACTATTTCTATGTGAAGTCATTACTTTCAATAAGATCAATATGAATTCTTTGATTCTTTTTGTTCTTTTCTTCTTTTCTTTTATTCACCCAAGATCATGGAAAAATAATAAAGCCCTTGACTCAACACTAATCTTTATTATATAGCTCACGGACTCGATTACAAAGAAGGATCATAAAGCAAAACGCAAAACTAGATCATGCCATGACTTTATTTTACTAAATCAAGATACTACTAAAAGGATTGAACTAAGAAAAACGGTAAAGATTGGAGTTGTGATGGTGATACGATACCATGGCACCTCCCCCAAGCTTGGCAGTTGCCAAGGGGAGTGCCCGTACCCATGTGATTATGTCTCCTTTGTTGTTGGTGGTGGAGGTGTTGTTGATGATGCAGGCTTGTCGTCCACCTTCCATGGCATAGGCTCACCATCATAGAAGGATGATCGAGTCTCCGGAATCCTCAAATATGTAGCCAAACTCATCCTTTTGAATCTATATTCATACCCACAGTTTTGGTTTTGCAAATCATAGATTTGGGCTTGGAGGTGCTCGATCTTCTCATGTAGCTTGAAGATGGCCTCCTCGGTGTTCTTGGCTTCCGGCTTGTAGTTGTTGGTGAACTCCGCGAGCATCTTGTGGCTAGCATTGATTCCACGCTCCACCATCCCCTGGCACTTGAAAACTTGTTGCTCCATTGCTTCTAGCCTCGACTCCACGCTTCTGGTTCCCTTTGGTCCCTCAACATCGCAGATGTGCAGCAACCCATCACGCATCTCAATGGTTTGAGGGCGTCGCAGCACCTCCGCGAGGTAAGGGTTGATCACCCTCTCAAAGAACTTGTCCTTGGAAGCACTTAGGGTCGTCATGATGATCTAGACCTGTCAAAAAAACAGCTCGAAACAAGAACATGGGAGATTTGTGTGATACAAGAGTCAAAACCTTCGGGAGTATATATAATGAATTTTTACCGACCAAAATACGTATCATGCAAGAAAATGGAGTCCGGAGGGCGCACGAGGTGCTCACGAGGTAGGGGGGCGCGCCCAGGGGGGTAGGGCGCGCCCTCCACCCTCGTGGAGGCCTCGTGTCCTTCCCAGACTACCACTTATTTTTCTATTTTTCTAAATATTCCAAAACGGAGAAATATTGCCTTAAAATTTGTTTTGGAGTCGGTTTACTTCCCGTACCACATACCTATTCCTTTTCAGAGTCCGAAACAGTCTGGAAAGTGGCCTTTATGTATTCCTCAGGGGTTACGGTTTCAATAATATTGGTTTCAACATTTATAGGATTACCTGAGATATAGTGTTTGATCCTTTGACCATTTACCACCTTCGGATTTGTGCCTTCGAAGTTGTTGATTTTTATGGCACCGGAATGATAGACCTCCTCGATAACGTAGGGACCTTCCCATTTAGACAGAACTTTTCCTGCAAAAAATCTTGAACGAGAGTTGTATAGCAATACATAATCACATACATTAAACTCACGCTTTTGTATCCTTTTGTCATGCCATCTTTTAACTTTTTCTTTAAACAACTTGACATTTTCATAAGCTTGGGTTCTCCATTCGTCAAGTGAGCTGATATCAAATAACCTCTTCTTACCGGCAAGTTTGAAATCATAGTTGAGCTCCTTAATAGCCCAATATGCCTTATGTTCTAGTTCGAGAGGTAAGTGAAATGCTTTTCCATAAACCATTTTATACGGAGACATACCCATAGGAATCTTATATGCAGTTCTATAGGCCCATAATGCGTCATTCAGTTTCTTGGACCAATTCTTTCTAGACCTATTGACACTCTTTTGCAAAATTAATTTGAGCTCTCTATTGCTCAATTCTACTTGACCACTAGACTGCGGGTGATATGGAGATGCAATTCTATGATTAACATCATATTTAGCAAGCATTTTACGGAAAGCACCATGAATAAAGTGTGAACCACCATCAGTCATTAAATATCTAGGGACTCCAAACCTCGGAAAAATTACTTCCTTAAGCATTTTAATAGAGGTGTTATGATCAGCACTACTAGTTGGAATAGCTTCTACCCACTTAGTAACGTAATCAACAGCAACTAAAATATGTGTATATCCATTAGAGGCAGGAAAAGGTCCCATATAATCGAAGCCCCAAACATCAAATGGTTCAATAACAAGTGAATAATTCATAGGCATTTCTTGACGTCTACTAATATTACCAATTCTTTGACATTCATCGCAAGACAAAACAAACTTACGGGCATCCATGAAGAGAGTGGGCCAATAAAAACCGGATTGCAATACTTTATGTGCAGTTCTATCTCCAACATGGTGTCCTCCATAGGCTTCGGAGTGACACTTGCGTAGGATCTATTCCTGTTCATGCTCAGGTACACAACGCCTAATAACTTTTTCTTTTGTTGGTATGTGAAGCTAGGTGGTATAAATTTAGCAACAATATAATTAGCATAATCAACATACCATGGAGTGCTACGAGAAGTGCTTATGACATTTAATTGTCCATTAGGAAAGCTATCATTAATAGGTAGTGGGTCATCAAGAACATTCTCTAACCTAGATAAGTTATCTGCAATGGGGTTCTCAGCTCCTTTTCTATCAACAATATGCAAATCAAATTCTTGCAGCAAGAGTACCCATCTAATAAGTCTAGGTTTTGCATCTTTCTTTTCTATAAGATATTTAATAGCAACATGATCAGTGTGAATAGTTACTTTAGAATCAACAATATAGGGTCAGAATTTATCACAAGCAAATACAACTACTAAAAGTTCCTTTTCGGTAGTAGCATAATTTCTTTGAGCATTGTCTAGAGTCTTACTAGCATAATAGATAACATTTAATTTCTTATCAACTCTTTGCCCTAGAACAGCACCTACAGCATAATCACTAGCATCACACATAATTTCAAAGGGTAAATTCCAATCAGGTGGCTGAACAATAGGTGCAGATACTAAAGCTTTCTTAAGTATTTCAAATGCTTCTACGCAATCATCATCAAAGACAAATGGTACATCTTTTTGTAGTAAATTAGTCAGAGGCCGAGAAATTTTTGAGAAGTCCTTAATGAACCTCCTATAAAATCCGGCGTGACCAAGGAAACTTCTTACACCTTTGATGTCCTTGGGACATGGCATCTTTTCAATAGCATCAACCTTGGCTTTATCAAATTCAATACCTCTTTCAGAAACTTTGTGCCCCAAGACAATACCTTCATTAACCATAAAGTGGCACTTTTCCCAATTCAAGACAAGATTAGTTTCTTCACATCTCTGCAAAACTCGATCAAGATTGCTCAAGCAATCATCAAAAGAGGAACCATAGACGAAAAAATCGTCCATGAAAACCTCACAAATTTTTTTCACAAAAATCAGAGAATATAGCCATCATGCATCTTTGAAAGATAGCAGGTGCATTACATAAACCGAAAGGCATACGTCTATAAGCAAAAGTACCAAAAGGGCATGTAAAAGTAGTCTTTGATTGATCTCTAGCCGACACAGGTATTTGAGAGAAACCAGAATAACCATCTAGAAAGCAGTAGTGTGTATGTTTGCATAATCTTTCTAGCATTTGATTAATAAAAGGTAAGGGGTAATGAACTTTCTTAGTAGCCTTATTTAATTTGCGGAAATCAATTACCATCCTATAACCTATGATAATTCTTTGTGGAATCAATTCATCTTTATCATGAGGGACAATAGTAATACCGCCCTTCTTAGGGACACAATGGACAGGACTTACCCACTGACTATCAGCAACAGGATGAATTATACCTGCCTCGAGAAGCTTGAGTATTTCTTTTGTTACCACTTCTTTCGTTTTAGGGTTCAAACGTCATTGATGATCATGAACTGGTTTGGCATCCGCTTCCAAATTTATTTTATGTTGACATAGAGTGGGACTGATGCCCTTAATATCATCAAGAGTATATCCAATAGCGGCACGGTGCTTCTTCAGAGTTTTCAATAATCTTTCTTCTTCATGCTTTGAAAGGTTAGCAATAATAATGACAAGATATATTTTCTTTTCATCAAGATAAGCATATTTAAGATTATCAGGCAACGGTTTAAGCTCAAACACGGGACCACCCTTGGGTGGAGGAGGATCCCCTAGGATTTCAACAGGAAAATTGTGTTGCAGAATAGGTTCATGTTTAAAGAATACTTCATCTATTTCCCTTCTTTCATTCATGAGCATATGATTTTCATGGTCTAGCAAATAGTTTTCTAAAGGGTCACTAGGAGGTACGGCAATAGAAGCAAGACCAATAATCTCATCTTTACTAGGCAATTCTTCCTCACGATGTTGTTTACTAAATTTAGAGAAATTAAACTCATGAACCATATCATCCAAGCCAATAGTAACAACATTCTTTTCGCAGTCTATCTTAGCATTAACAGTATTCAAGAAGGGTCTACCAAATATAATGGGACAAAAGCTGTCTTGTGGAGATCCAAGAACAAGAAAATCAGTGGGATATTTGGTTTTTCCACACAAGACATCAACATCTCTAACAATTCCTATTGCAGATATAGTATCTCTATTGGCAAGTTTAATTGTAACATCAATATCTTCTAACTCAGCAGGTGCAATATCATGCATAATTTCTTCATACAAGGTAATAGGTATAACACTAGCACTAGCACCCATATCACATAAGCCATGATAACAATGATCTCCTATTTTAACAGAAATAACAGGCACGCCTACCACAGGTCTATGTTTATCTCTAGCACAAGGTTTAGCAATTCTAGCAGTTTCACCACGGAATTTAATAACATGCCCATCAATATTATCAGACAAGAGATCTTTAACAATAGCAATATTAGGTTCTACTTTGACATGCTCAGGAGGTGTATAAGTTCTAATATTGCTTTTACGAACAACAGTTGAAGCTTTAGAATGATGCTTCATTCTAATGGGAAAAGGTGGTTTCTCAACATAAGAAGTGGGAACAATAGGATCATTATAAGTGACAGTCGTTTCTTCAACTTTAATAGGTGCAGCTACTTTTACTTCTATGGGAGGATGATATTTAAACCACTTCTCCTTGGGGAGATCAACATAAGTAGCAAAAGATTCACAGAAAGAAGCTACTATCTCAGAGTCAAGTCCATATTTAGTGTTAAATTTACGGAAAATACTAGTATCCATAAAAGATTTAACACAATCAAACTTAGGTGTCATACCTGACTCCTTACCTTCGTTGAGGTCTCAATATTCAGAGTTGCATTTAATTCTATCCAATAAATTCCATTTAAATTCAATAGTCTTCATCATAA
The DNA here is from genome assembly GCF_018294505.1 of Triticum aestivum. NCBI lineage: Eukaryota > Viridiplantae > Streptophyta > Magnoliopsida > Poales > Poaceae > Triticum > Triticum aestivum. The sequence goes on along the minus strand of NC_057804.1, from coordinate 214,508,149 downwards.
AAGAGCCAACACAAGAAGTATCAAGCATGGTGCGATTGTTATCAGAAAGCCGAGCATACAAACTTTGCATAATTACTTCTCTTGAGAGCTCATGATTGGGGCATGAATATAAAATTGATTTAAGACTACCCCAAGCTTGAGCGATGCTTTCTCCTTCGCGAGGCCAAAAATTATATATATAACTGCGATCACGATGAACAAGATGCATAGGGTAATACTTTTGATGAAATTCCAATTTCAATCTTTTATAGTTCCATGATCTCATATCATCACATAGCATATACCATGTCAATGCGTCTCCCTTCAAAGATAAAGGGAAGGTCTTCTTCTTAACAACATCATCGGGTATACCTGCAAGCTTAAATAGTCCACAAACTTCATCCACATAGAGTAGATGTTCATTAGGATGCTTTGTTCCATCTCCTGTAAAAGTGTTAGCTAGCAGTTTTTCGATCATACCTGAAGGAATTTCAAAAGGAGTTTCATTTTCAATAGGTTCAGTAGGTTCAGTAGGTTGAGGAGCAACTCTTTGCTCTACTAGACGGGGTGAAGATACCCTGAACAAGCCCCTCAGAGAATTACTTTCCATAGTAACAAGTGACAAAAAATTTCAGCACACTAAATAAATTTTTCCTTACCAAATTCCACCTACCAAAGGCGCTACACTCCCCAGCAACGGCGCCAGAAAAGAGTCTTGATGACCCACAAGTATAGGGGATCTATCATAGTCCTTTCGATAAGTAAGAGCGTCGAACCCAACGAGGAGCAGAAGGAAATGATAAGCGGTTTTCACCAAGGTATTCTCTGCAAGTACTGAAATAAGTGGTAATAGATAGTTTTGTGATAAGATAAATTGTAACGAGCAACAAGTAACAAAAGTAAATAAAGTGCATCAAGGTGTCCCAATCCTTTTTGTAGCAAAGGACAAGCCTGGACAAACTCTTATAATAGGTAAAGCGCTCCCGAGGACACATGGGAATATCGTCAAGCTAGTTTTCATCACGCTCATATGATTCGTGTTCGGTACTTTGATAATTTGATATGTGGGTGGACCGGTGCTTGGGTGCTGTTCTTACTTGAACAAGCATCCCACTTATGATTAACCTCTATTGCAAGCATCCGCAACTACAACAAAAGTATTAAGGTAAACCTAACCATAGCATAAAACATATGGATCCAAATCAGCCCCTTACAAAGCAACGCATAAACTAGGGTTTAAGCTTCTGTCACTCTAGCAACCCATCATCTACTTATTACTTCCCAATGCCTTCCTCTAGGCCCAAATAATGGTGAAGTGTTATGTAGTCGACGTTCACATAACACCACTAGAGGCTAGACAACATACATCTCATCAAAATATCGAACGAGTACCAAATTCACATTACTAATCGCAAGACTTCTCCCTTGTCCTCAGGAACAAATGTAATTACTCACAAAGCATATTCATGTTCATAATCAGAGGGGTAATAATATGCATAAAGGATCTGAACATACGATCTTCCACCAAATAAACCAACTAGCATGAACTACAAGGAGTAATCAACACTACTAGCAACCTACTAGCACCAATCCCTGACTTGGAGACAAGAATTGGATACAAGAGATGAACTAGGGTTTGGAGATGAGATGGTGCTGGTGAAGATGTTGATGGAGATTGCCCTCTCCCGATGAGAGGAGCGTTGATAATGACGATGGTGATGATTCCCTGCCAGAGGGAAGTGTCCCCGGCAGAACAGCTCTGTCGGAGCCCTAGATTGGTTCTGCCAAGGTTCTGCCTCATGGCGGCAGAGTCTCGTCCCGAAAGGTTGCCTTCTTTTTTTTTCTCATCGAAAGACTTCATATAGGAGAAGATGGGCGTCGGAGAGCCACCAGGGGCCCCATGAGGTAGGGGGCTCGCCCCGGGGGGGCACCCTCGTGAGCAGGGTGCGGGCCCCCTGGCCTTCATCTTTGGTGATGATTTTTGTTTATTTATTTTAGGATATTCCGTGGAGTTTCAGGACTTTTGGAGTTGCGCAGAATAGGCCTCCAATATTTTCTCCTTTTCCAGCCCAGAATTCCAGCTGCCGGGATTCTCCCTCTTCATGTAAACCTTGTAATATAAGAGAGAATAGCCATAAGTATTCTGACATAACGTGAAATAACAGCCCATAATGCAATAAATATTGATACAAAAGGATGATGCAAAATGGACGTATCACATATAATCCCCAAATACTTGAAAGGCTATCCTTACTATACTCAGTCCACCAATTCCCATTAATTATCGTGATCAAGTAAACTTCAAGATCAAGCACATACACATTCCCAAATAAACTTCGACATTTAACCCAATCCCTAGTTTATCGTCCACCGAGAAATATGGTATCATGATCGAGATCATCAGTCTAATCCAATTTACTCCAAACCATGTAGACTTACTTAGCATCTATACTCCACTAGGATCACCTATTTAAATCCAATTTACTCAGGAGCAATAAGAGTTATGTTACTCTATTAACTGATCCCACCAAGTTCATCTACGAACATGAATGTCTCACAATCCACCAAAAGTCTCAATACTTCCTCAAGGTCTCTAATATAAACTCATCAAGTCATCTGTTCTCTATACATGTATCCTCAAATTGGTCTCCCCTATGGCATCGTCAGTTCTGGTACTATCTTAGGATGATAATGTGCAGTTCACTATGTCCACTAGCTCCATAATGAACCCATTGTTGTGCAAGGTTACGGAGGCTTAACTGGTTCTCTTGCAATTTTGTGGGTTAAGTACATGGTTATGGATTCGAGCTGGGGTATCTGGTGGAGTCTCAAAGGGTCTAGAGATGGGCTTCTAATCTTGAGGAGTAGACATAACTCTACTGGGTTGCACTTGGTCGAGGAGGCTGCAGCAAAAGTCTCCAGTGCTAGTTGGTCGCCGAGGTGGAACCCTTGGTGCATCTTGTCTTGCTGGTCTTCGGTTGATGAGAGAGGTGATAGGGGAAGTAGCATAGATGGGGGGTGCCTGAAGGGGGTTCTATAGTGCAAGTGCAACCAAACAAGTCCCAAAAGAGCCAAGCACAAGCATCAAGATAAGGAAGGTGATATTGTCGCGTACTTGTTGCCTAGGGAAAAAGGGCGACTGATATCAAAACACAAGCAAATAAAAACACTCAACACTCAATCATGGCTCTATTCGAACCATCATACAGACTCGACTGCGCATGGGGGGGGGGTACACGACTCATCCTACCCTAGGGGTTCTCGGATTCAGTAGCCGTGCTTTGCTACGTGCCTCGTGCAGTCTTCTAGGTTTTCCTCAGGTGTCGCTACGTCTCCCGTAGTTGTTCAATGAAACAATCAAGGTTGAGCCTGAAGAGTCTTTAACAACTTCTCGCCTGATGAAGTGATGGGGTGAAGGTGGCTCCTCGTGGCTGGCATTGACTTCGTATTCTCTTGTCTTCTTAATCATGATGATCACTTTTGCCTTTTTAAGTTGTCGGCGATCCCAGGTGGCAATCCTTTATGCAATGACATTAACAAGGCATAATAGAGGTCCACTATCGGACACATTGTTGACAATATCGTCACCGAGAGCAAGGGATGAAGAGAACCATTTTCCTGCTCATGATAGTGAGGCGGACCAAATGGCTAGGTTCTCATCCACCGGTGGTTGCCGATGCAACAACGATAAGGACATGGTTGCTCTATTAGCGATGTATATCATGATCTTGCATTTCCTATGCCCTGATCATCATAGGCTAAGGTTGGATCATCTTGGGGCAGTGTCACCATCTTTTGTGTCTTCATGTCCTCATTCCTCGAGGATGTATCTTCTGTTGGTATCGTCTTGTTGTGGTGTCGCCAACCTTGTGTTCAGAAGATGTGGGTGAATGTCTGACAAGCCATCCTCCTTCTAGACTATCCACGAGGATTTCAAGGAATCCAGTGGTCTGGGGCATAAGGGTTCTAGTGACCAAAAGTTTTGAAGGGGGAAGAGATCAACAAGGAAAGTTTACCTTAGTTTTTGAACAAAAACTAAGAAGGGAAGAGAAGTATAGATAGTTTTGAAAATTAGTAATAGCTTTGAAATAGTTTTACCCTATCTAACGACAATGCTAACTAAAGCTTCCTACGGTTAGGATGGGTCTGATACCAGCTCTGTGGGGACCCAGACTCATAAGTGGTGATCACCGAATGCACGTGTACAGTGATCCCAGAGATCAATGCTCACTGAACACACAGAAGCTGAATAACAAGAGTCTTACATCCATACATACCGTTTTACACAAATTGTGACCATTATGGTCAAGTCTTGAGTATATCATCGCAGCAGAAATCTTCGTCGATAACTTGAACCCATGCCATCTGCCTTAACCCTACAGACATTCTGACTGGGAAGCATCCTAGCTCGCATGATCGCCACCCAAGTACTCTTCGTCATATCATGTTCTTTCATACCTGGCCAATTCAATAACCAGTGGAAAGTCAATGAGTACTTTGAATGTACTCGCAAGCAACCCATGATTTAGTTCAAAGTAACAATGCAATTGTACAACAACTAAGCAAACTAGCTTCAAGCTAGTTGAGATGTCATATCAACTTGTGAGATATGCATCAATGAACATGGGTAACCTTCAGAACAGGTTACAGATATCAACATAAATAGAGTTTGCATCAATTCCATTTCATTCAATATGTCAAGTCACCACCTTGACACAAATAGTTCCCTTCCACACACACATGCACCGAGATTGTAAAATTTCTGGACATAGTTTAAGTAGCACCTCCCAACTGTCCATGACGGTGGACACGACTATTCGAATAGTGATACATCTCCAACGGATCTATAATTTTTGATTGCTCCATGCTACTTTATCTACTGTTTTAGGCAATATTGGGCTTTAATATCCACTTTTATATTATTTTTGGGACTAACCTATTAACCGAAGGCCCAACCCAAATTTGCTGTTTTATGCCTATTTCGGTGTTTCGAGGAAAAGGAATATCAGACGGAGTCAAAATGGAACAAAATCAACTGGAGAAGTTATTTTTGGAAGGAAAGCAACCCAGGGAACTTGGAGTGCACGTCAGGGGAGATACGGGCTGCCCACGAGGGTGGGGGCACGCCCCCCCGGCGCGCCCCCTACCTCGTCGGGCCCCGTAGCTCCTCTGACGTACCCCCTGCACTCATATATACTCTTGTACCCTAAAACTTCCAGAACAGAAGATAGATCGGGAGTTCCGCTGCCGCAAGCCTCTGCAGCCACCAAAAACCTCTCGGGAGCCTGTTCCGGCACCCTACCGGAGGGGGATCCCATCACCAGTGGCCATCTTCATCATCCCGGTGCTATCCATGACGAGGAGGGAGTAGTTCACCCTCGGGGCTGAGGATATGTACCAGTAGCTATGTGTTTGGTCTCTCTCTCTCTCTCGTGTTCTCTCTCGTGTTCCATCTATGGCACGATCTTGATGTATCCCGAGATTTGGTATTGTAGTTGGATCTTATGATGTTTCTCCCCCTATACTCTCTTGTGATGAATTGAGTTTCCCCTTTGAAGTTATCTTATCGGATTGAGTCTTTATGAGAACACTTGATGTATGTGTTGCCGTGATTATATGTGGTGACAATGGGATATCATGTGCCACTTGATGTATGTTTTGGTGATCAACTTGCGGGTTTCGTGACATTGGGAACCTATGCATAGGGGTTGGCACACGTTCTTGACTCTCTGGTAGAAACTTTGGGGCACTCTTTGAAGTACTTTTATGTTGGTTGGATGTATCTGAGATTGTGTGATGCATATCGTATAATCATGCCCACGTATACTTGAGGTGGCAATGGAGTATCTAGGTGACATTAGGGTTTTGGTTGATTTGTGTCTTAAGGTGTTATTCTAGTACGAACTCTTTTATAGATTGATCCGAAAGAATAACTTTGAGGTGGTTTCGTACCCTACCATAATCTCTACGTTTGTTCTCTCCTATTAGTGGCTTCGGAGTGACTTGTTGCATATTGAGGGCTTGTTATATGATCTATCTATGTTATTATTGTTGAGAGAACTTGCACTAGTGAAAGTATGAACTCTAGGCCTTGTTTCCTATCATTGCAATACTGTTTACGCTCACTTTTACCACTTGTTACCTTGCTGTTTTTATTATTTCAGATTACAAATACCTTTATCTACTATCTATTTTGCACTTGTATCACCATCTCTTCGCCGAACTAGTGCTCCTATACAATTTACCATTGTATTGGGTGCGTTGGGGACACAAGAGACGTTTTGTTATTTGGTTGCATGGTTGCTTGCGAGAGACCATCTTCATCCTACGCCTCCTATGGATTGATAAACCTTAGGTCATCCACTTGAGGGAAATTTGCTACTGTCCTACAAACCTGTGCACTTGGAGGCCCAACAACGTCTACAAGAAGAAGGTTGTGTAGTAGACATCAAGCTCTTTTATGGCGCCGTTGCTGGGGAGGCTAGGTAAAGGGCACTCACTCACACCCCATCAACTAAGCTCTTTTCTGGCGCCGTTGCCGGGGAGGTGAGTGCTTGAAGGTATATCTTTAGATCTTACAATCAAATCTTTTTGTTTCTTGTTTTAGCACTAGTTAGTCTATAAAAGAAAATTACAAAAAATGGAATTAAGTTTGTCTCATACGCTTCACCTTTTTAATATCTTTCGTGAGTATGATGGAAAGGATAATTGTGCTCGAGTGCCAGAAGAAGAAATCTCTAAATTGTTTGGCACTAAATCTTTGAATGATGAGCATGATTGCAATGTTGTTAGTACGGATTCTTTGAATATCCATGATGCTAATGATATGCAAAGCCACAATATTGGGGAAGCTATGTTTGATGAAGATGGTATTTTTTGTCCCCCAAGCTTTGATGAGCAAATTTACTATGATGAAAGCATGCCTCCTATCTATGATGATTATTGTGATGATACGTATGCCATAAAGAAGAATTTTGCTTATGTGGAGAGTAGTGAATTTTGTATGCTTGTAGATCATGAAAAGAATGCTTTAGGTGCTGGTTATATTTTTGAATTCATTCATGATGCTACTGAAAATTATTATGAGGGAGGAACATATGCTTGTAGGAATTGCAATAATGCCAAGTTTCCTCTGTATGTGTTGAAAATCTTGAAGCTATGCTTGTTCTACCTTCCTATGCAAGTTGATTCTTGTTCCCATAAGTTGTTTGCTCACAAAATCCCTATGCATAGGAAGTGGGTTAGACTTAAATGTGCTAGTCATATGCTTCATGATGCTCTCGTTATGTTTCAATTCTTATCTTTTATGTGAGCATCATTGTCATCATCATGCCTAGCTAGAAAGGCATTAAAGAGAAGCGCTTGTTGGGAGACAACCCAATACTTATCCTTACTGTTTTTGTGTGTTCACATGATTATGCTACTGTAGTAATCATGTTTTATAGCTTTTATTTCAATAAAGTTCCAAGTAAGATCTTTAGGATGGCTTACGGTGATACTTGTGTTGATCCTGCTGAAAATCAGAAACTTTTGCACCCAGTAAATTAGTTTTGTTAATTCACATAAACGTGCATCTGATCTGATTCTTTTTTCTCTGGATTGGTGCACGAATTGTTTAGGATTTCCTAATTTGGTAGGCTTTTCGGAGTTCCAGAAGTATACGTTTGATACAGATTACTACAGACTGTTTTGTTTTTGACAGATTCTGTTTTCTATGTGTTGTTTGCTTATTTTGATGAATCTATGAGTAGTATCGGAGGGTATGAACCATATATAAGTTATAATACAGTATATATTACGCTAATACGAATTTATAATGAGTTCATTACAGAACCTTGAAGTGGTGTTTTGTTTTCTTTCACTAACGGAGTTTACGAGTTTTCTGTTGAGTTTTGTGTTGTGAAGTTTTCATGTTTTGGGTAAAGATTCGATGGACTATGGAATAAGGAGTGGCAAGAGCCTAAGCTTGGGGATGCCCAAGGAACCCCAAGGGTATATTCAAGGACAACCAAGAGCCTAAGCTTGGGGATGCCCCGGAAGGCATCCCCTCTTTCATCTTCGTCTATCGGTAACTTTACTTGGAGCTATATTTTTATTCACCACATGATATGTGTTTTGCTTGGAGCGTCATTTTCTCCTGTTAGTATTTTCTTTATGTTATTTATAATAATGTTTTGCATGTTTAGTTTCAATAAATAAGTCAAGGATAGCCTTTGCCATGCTTATTTTCCTAGTATACATGTTGCTGTTTGAAAATAGAAAGTTTACCTCTGTTGCAAAAATTCCCTAGAAAAGTTAGAGAGTGGTATAATGTTGAAACTTTTTGCATATTGAGCTCTGATAAATTTATTACAGTGGGAATTGTAGTTCATAATTTTTGGAGTTAGGGAAGTATTAATACTCTTGCACTTTTTACAGACTGTACTGTTTTGGCAGATTGCTGTTATGTTTGCGTTGTTTGCATATGTTTGCTTGTTTAATGATTCTATTTGAGGATAGGAGTATTAAATATGCAGAGGCATTTAGTATTCAATGTTGAATAATAATTTTAGTGATTTTTTACAGTAGAAAATGATAAGGTTTTTCATTGGTTTATACTAACCTATCTCACGAGTTCTTGTTGAGTTTGTTGTGGATGAAGCTTTTGATAAAAAGAGAAACCATGATATGAGAGGAATTAAGGAGACACAAAAGTTCAAGATTGGGGATGCACAAGGCACCCCAAGATAATATTTCAAGAAGTCTCAAGCATCTAAGCTTGTTGATGCCCCGGTAGGCATCCCACCTTTCTTCTTCAACAACTATCGGTTAGTATCGGTTGAGCCTAAGTTTTTGCTTCTTCACATGAGTTGTGCTATACTTGCAATGTAGTTTTCTTTAGCTTTGCTTGCTGTTTGAATAAAGTATCAAGATCTTAAATTATTAAATGAGAGAGTCTTCGCATAGTTGCATAATTATTTAGCTACTCATTGACCTTCATTTATATCTTTCGGAGTAGTTTGTCATTTGCTCTAGTGCATCACTTATACCTTTTAGAGCATAATGGTGGTTTTATTTTGAACAAATAGATGAACTATCATTCTTCACTTAGATTATTTTGAGAGTCATTAATAGCATGGTAATTTTCTTAATATTAATATACTTGGTATTCAAGATATGTGAAACTTTCTTATGAGTGTGTTGAATACTAAGAAAAGTTTGATGCTTGATAATTGTTTTGAGATATGGAGGTGATAATATCAAAGTCGTGCTAGTTGGGTAATTGTGAACTTGATAAATTCTTGTGTTGAAGTTTGCAAGTCTTGTAGCATGCACGTATGGTTAAAGTTGTGTAACAAATTTGAAACATGAAGTGTACCTGGCTTGTGCATCCTTATGAGTGGCGGTCGGGGACGAGCGATGGTCTTTTCCTACCAATCTATCCCCCTAGGAGCATGCGCGTAGTACTTGATTTTTGATGGCTTCTAAATTTTTGCAATAAGTATATGAGTTCTTTTGACTAATGTTGAGTCCATGTATTATACGCACTCTCATCTTTCCGCCTTTGCTAGCCTCTTCGGTACAGTGCATTGCCCTTTCTCACCTTGAGAGTTGGTGCAAACTTCGCCGGTGCATCCAAACCCCGTGATACGATACGCTCTATCACACATAAACCTCCTTATATCTTCCTCAAAACAGCCACCATACTTACCTATCATGGCATTTCCATAGCCATTCCGAGATATATTGACATGCAACTTCCATCATCATCATCATGACATACATTACTTTTGTCATATTGCCATCGCACGATCATGTAGTTGACATCGTATTTGTCGCAAAGACACCATGCATTATTTTTCATACGTGTCACTCTTGATTCATTGCACCATCCCGGTACACCGCCGGAGGCATTCATATAGAGTCATACTTTGTTCTAAGTATCGAGTTGTAATTGATGAGTTGTAAGAAAAATAAAAGTGTGATGATCATCATTATTAGAGCATTGTCCCAAAGTGAGGAAAGGATGATGGAGACTATGATTCCCCCACAAGTCGGGATGAGACTCCGGACGAAAAAAAAGGGGAGGCCAAAAAAAGAGAAAGGCCCAAATAAAAAAAATGAGAGAAAATAAGAGAAGGGACAATGCTACTATCCTTTTACCACACTTGTGCTTCAAAGTAGCACCTTGTTCTTCATGTAGTGAGTCTCATATATTGTGCTTCAAAGTAGCACCAAGATCTTCATGATAGTGAGTCTCATAAGTTGTCTTTTTATACTAGTGGGAATTTTTCTTTATAGAACTTGGCTTGTATATTCCAATGATGGGCTTCCTCAAAATTCCCTAGGTCTTCGTGAGCAAGCGAGTTGGATGCGCACCCACTAGTTTTCTTTTGTTGAGCATTCATAGCTCTAGTGCATCCGTTGCATGACAATCCCTACTCCTCATGTTGACATCAATTGATGGGCATCTCCATAGCCCGTTGATTAGCCTCGTCAATGTGAGACTTTCTCCTTTTTGTCTTCTCCACACAATCCCCATCAACATATTCTATTCCACCCATAGTGCTATATCCATGGCTCACGCTCATGTATTGCGTGAAGGTTGAAAAAGTTTGAGATTATTTAAGTATGAAACAATTGCTTGGCTTGTCATCGGGGGTATAGAAGTTGGGAACATATTTGTGTGACGAAAATGAAGCATAGCCTAACTATATGATTTTGTAGGGATGAACTTTCTTTTGCCATGCTATTTTGAGAAGACATGATTGCTTTGATTAGTATGCTTGAAATATTATTATTTTATGTCAATATGAACTTTTTTCTTGAATCTTTCGGATCTGAATACTCATATCACAATTAAGAAGATTTACATTGAAATTATGCCAAAGTATCACTCCGCATCAAAAATTCTTTTTAATCATTTACCTACTCGAGGACGAGCAGGAATTAAGCTTGGGGATGCTTTATATGTCTGCAACGTATCTATAATTTTTGATCGCTCCATGCTACTTTATCTACTATTTTAGGCAATATTGGGATTTATTATCCACTTTTGTATTATTTTTGGGACTAACCTATTAACCGGAGCCCAGCCCAGATTTGCTTTTTTATGCCTATTTCAGTGTTTCGAGGAAAAGGAATATCAAACAGAGTCAAAACAGAACGAAATCAACTAGAGAAGTTATTTTTTGAAGGAAAGCAACCCAGGGAACTTGGAGTGCACGTCAGGGGAGATACGGGCTACCCATGAGGGTGGGGGGCGCGCCCACCCCCCCGGGCGCGCCCCCGTGCCTCGTGGGGCCCCCGATCCTCCTCTGACGTACCCCCTGCACCCATATATACTCTTGTACCCTAAAACTTTCAGAACAGAAGATAGATCGGGAGTTCCGCCGCCGCAAGCCTCTGTAGCCACCAAAAACCTCTCGGGAGCCCGTTCCGGCACCCTGCCGGAGGGGGATCCCATCACCGGTGGCCATCTTCATCATCCCGGCGCTATCCATGACGAGGAGGGAGTAGTTCACCCTCGGGGCTGAGGGTATGTACCAGTAGCTATGTGTTTGATCTCTCTCTCTCTCTCGTGTTCTCTCTCGTGTTCCATCTATGGCACGATCTTGATGTATCTCGAGCTTTGCTATTGTAGTTGGATCTTATGATGTTTCTCCCCCTCAACTCTCTTGTGATGAATTGAGTTTCCCCTTTGAAGTTATCTTATCGGATTGAGTCTTTATGAGAACACTTGATGTATGTGTTGCTGTGATTATCTGTGGTGACAATGGGATATCATGTGCCACTTGATGTATGTTTTGGTGATCAACTTGTGGGTTTCGTGACATTGGGAATCTATGCATAGGGGATGGCACACGTTCTTGACTCTCCGGTAGAAACTTTGGGGCACTGTTTGAAGTACTTTTATGTTGGTTGGATGAATCTGAGATTGTGTGATGCATATCGTATAATCATTGAGGTGACAATGGAGTATCTAGGTGACATTAGGGTTTTGGTTGATTTGTGTCTTAAGGTGTTATTCTAGTACGAACTCTTTCATAGATTGATCTGAAAGAATAACTTTGAGGTGGTTTCGTACCCTACCGTAATCTCTACGTTTTTTCTCTGCTATTAGTGGCTTCGGAGTGACTCTTTGTTGCATATTGAGGGCTTTTTATATGATCTATCTATGTTATTATTGTTGAGAGAACTTGCACTAGTGAAAGTATGAACTCTAGGCCTTGTTTCCTATCATTGCAATACCGTTTACGCTCACTTTTACCACTTGTTACCTTGCTGTTTTTATTATTTCAGATTACAAATACCTTTATCTACTATCTATTTTGCACTTGTATCACCATCTCTTCGCCGAACTAGTGCACCTATACAATTTACCATTGTATTGGGTGTGTTGGGGACACAAGAGACTTTTTTTTATTTGGTTGCAGGGTTGCTTGAGAGAGACCATCTTCATCCTACGCCTCCTACGTATCGATAAACCTTAGGTCATCCACTTGAGGGAAATTTGCTACTGTCCTACAAACCTGTGCACTTGGAGGCCCAACAACGTCTACAAGAAGAAGGTTGTGTAGTAGACATCAAATAGCTTGACACTCTGCAGAGGTTGTGCACTTTAACCACAAGATCCGGGAAGCTTTTGTGTCATCCACGATCCCGCGGTACCTCAAGTACTCGGGGGAAGCACCCGATCATTAACTTTCCTAAACGACACTAACATAGGGTCCACTCCTTGATACATGGCCCTCGTGTATAAGCAAAAGATTGTGGGACTCTGCCCTTTTCACATTATCACGCATACACGAAGGGACCAACGGTGTGTCCGGTGCCCTGTGAAAATAGTCATGGCCGCCTATCCAAGCACGACCCTGTCCCGAGAGTGACCTCATGTCACTCCCGTCACTAGTAATGTGGGCACCATGCTAGTATCAGCCTAAGTAATCAATAATGCCCCGTTCCATAAAGGGGTAGAGTGGTTGCACATGTTTGGTTGGGACGGTAATCACGCATAAATCTAATCCATCATTTTACACACACACACTAAAAGCTCTCTTTGGTACACCACTTCTTCCTCAAGTGGTGACCTTAGTTCAACATCTCCCAAGGGCATTAGGGGCACCCGATGGGGTTTTCGAAAGAGTGTAACCACGAAGAGTTCATGGTACACATGCATCATTATGCATCAACTAGTCTCTTGACGATGCAATCATGAACAAGGTAAAGTCATAAGTAGGGGTATGCATCATGTGGTGGTTCACAACAAGTTTACCACTGTCATATTTCATCATCATGCAACCGGAAAAAGGGTGTCGATGAACAAGAGGGGTGTCATGGTCAAAGGGCTACTTGCCTGGCTCAGCAAAATCTTTAACTCCTCTGGTCCATCTCCGTGTACTCCATCTATTTCGTCAACTAACGTTGAAAGCAATCGCAATAAGCACCACAACCAGGCAAGAATAAAAGTGCTCTAAAAATGTGAGTTGGACTTTTCTAGGATGCCTTTGGTCATATGAAAATTACCAAAGTGGTTTAATTGGCATTAGATCAATGAGGATTTTTGAACATTTCAATATGATGGAAACAAAGGATTTAATGGATCTGCAAGTTTTCTACAGAATGCCTTTTTATAAAAGTGAGTAAAAGTACCCATTAAATCACGCATGATTTTAGAAACATTTAGAAATGGGTTTCACTGGATTTGGAGTTGAAATGAATATAATATGGATTTTTGAAGTGGACTTATGTGAATAAATGACCTTTTTAAAGGGTCCAGTGACAACCAAGAACAACAAAAATGTCCACTATGGCCCATTAAATAGATCTTGATTTATGGAGTCAGTAGAAATTTGATTGATCAAATTTGGACACTATTTGAGTTCTCTAGTGATTTTACCATCTATCTAGAAAAGAAAAAGAAAAGGAAAAGGGGAAGGGCTTTACACTTATCCAGCGCACTGGGCATAGTTTACTAGTGGGCCAGCCTAGTGGCTCACCCACGCGGGTGGGGAGAGGTGATGTCGGAGCTGCATTTCTCCCGGCCCGTCTCCACTTAAACGATGGGCCCCAGCCGCTGGGTCGCTGATGCGCGGGCCCAGCGCTCAGGCCATCGCCTTCAACCTCTCGCGCGGCGCGACGGGAAATAGAGGAGGCGAGGACGAGCGATGCCGGTGCTCTCCCCGACGGCACCGGCCACCTCCGTCGATGCCCAGCACACCAGCATACTCGGGAGAGAGTTGCGCATCTGACGAGGTACTCCATGAAGGTAGGGGAGGTCGGATGCGAGCGAGGCATTGGCCGTGGTGGGCGAGGTTGGCGGCGGTGATGGAGCTCGATGGCATGGCCACGAGGAGGAGAGAAAGGAGTGCGGGAGGGACTTGCGGTGAAGGTTGGGGTGCTCTAGTGCGGTCTAGAGGGGAGGAGGAGGAGTGGTGGGTGCGAATTTAGGCGGAGGCCGACGGCATGGCTCCGGCCATGGTGGTGGATGGAGGGCACGGGAGGAAGGATGAGTTGGTCCAGAGGGTCTCTGGGATGGAGAGAGAGAGTCAAAGGAGTAGAGAGGGGGCTTGGGGTGGCCTTAAATAGAAGGGGGGCGAGGAGCACCGCGGGGCCATGCGCTGGAGAGGTCGTGACCTTCGCGGAAGGCCGCGGGAGGGCTTGGCTTCGAGTCGTGGTTGTTCCTGGGCATGGTCTACGACCAAGGAAGGAGAGAGGGAGAGAGGAGCGAGCGCGAGGCGGTCCAAGGACGCGGGCAGCCACTGGCGGACGCGGGCGGCGCTCGGGCATGCGCCACAGGGCGAGAGGAGGGCGCGGGAGCAAGTGGGAGGCCCGCTGGCATGATGCAGACGCCGAGGCGCGTCGACTGGCGTGCTTGGGTGGCCCGAGGTGGACGGGAGTGCGGTGGCAAGGCTCGGCCGCCACTGTAGCGCTCCCCTGAGCAGGCTTTTGGCCGGCATGAGCGTGTTTTCCGCGCTCTGCGATGTCCACTTTCATCTGGCAGCGGCAGGGGGGAGTAAACAATGTGGCAATGGCACTGGATGCCCCGGGGATCCACTTGAGGGGAGAGGGACTTGAGAGAGAGCAGAGATGGTGCTGTCCAGAGAGAGCAGGAATGATGCAGGGGTTAGAGGAGGACCAGATGAGGTTGTGGGAGAAAGTTTAGCTCATGGAGATTAGTGGAAATGGCCAAAACATTCATTTTAACTTTCTGCCAGAAGGTGTTTGATGTAGGTTTGGGAAAGCAAATGGACTTCCCTTGTCATGAGGTTTGACAGGGTAAAATGGCATGAGAAAATAAGAGATTCCACCAATATAGTGTCCATTTGGGCAAAGTTGCCAATGCAACTTTTGTAAACCCTAGAAATCAACAGATATGAGTTTTCCAAGATCTAGTGATGAAAAACTATTCTCCTTGATGCACCACTTGGTGTAGTGTCATTATTTGAGCTTCTGAACATGTCGACAAAAGTTGAGATCCAAAGGAGAAAGTTGCCAATGTAGAGTTGTTCAAATTTGGTTCTAGACAAGAAGGGTTTTGGGGAACTTTGAGCAAGATAAGATTCTCTCCAACTTGTGCCATTTGGTCTAGATGAATAATTAGACCATTTGAGAATGTTCACAAGGTTTGAGAACATTTGGACATGTTTGGCAATGTAAAGTTGCTCAAACTTCAAAATGGACAGAAATGGTTTTGAGAGGGTTTCATGGGGTTATACTGTTCTCCATGACATGAGACTTGGCAATATCATCAAGCTAGACATTTTTGACAAGGTATAATTTTCCTGGATTTAATGGAGAACATTTCCTGTATAAATATTTCAAAAGCTTGAAATATCCAGAAAGGGTTTTTGAGGGATTTGACCAATATTTTGAACATGACCATGTGTTGAAACTCTTATATATGGAAAATATATGTCCAGTGAGTTCCATGATTTTTCTCAAATATTTTTGAAGCTTTAAAATAATTTTAACCTATTAAAGACCATTTATGGCCTTAGGAAAAAGCCTTTAAATAAATTAGGAAATTAACTTTTAAAATTGTATTTTTGTGGTTTCTGGGTGCCCTACATCTAATAGGAGTCAAATATAATTTTTGAAAAAAAATTGACACCCTTAATTAAATACTTGTAGTTCAAGTCTCCATTGAGGGGTTTTTGGAAAACTAAATTTAGAAAAATGCTTTTTGGCCAAATTATTTTTATAAGAAAATTATATACTGTACTATACACATGGCATGATCATTGGGCAGAAGTCTTGGATCAAGGAGAAGGAGTATAAGAGTTGGAGGATTTATTTGATTTTTAGAGCACTTGCAACCAATACACAAAAATCAAATCAAGCAAAGACCTAAACACTCAAAAGTTTTTGTCAAACCACATTTTATCATGATTTATAATCTTAAGTGTTGTGCCATGAAAATCAGGGTGTGACATACACCCCCACCACATATTGGTTGCTTGATTCATATGGTTACAATCCATAAGAATGTCTTCTTTGGATTCATCTGTACTTGTTTTCTTAGGGAATTTTTCATCCAATCCAACCTCTTGTGAAGGAGGCTATATGTTTCTAGATTCTAATCAAATGCCCATGTTAATCATGTCAGATGGAAGATGGCACGTTGGTGCATTTTACAAATTCTGCAAACCAAATAGGCGTGTGGTAGTTTTCAAAACTGCATATAGGCACTAACACATTCTCTTCTTTTGCAGATAATAATAGGCCCAGATGTGGATAATGTTTATAACGACAATCACATCGAATGCCTGGATCTGCATCTCTCAAATATTACTTTGAACTTCTACTGAGGGACCCTACCGGAGATTACACTCGCCAGGTTCTTTCTTGCCAGAGCAAAGGTGCTGAGGGTACTAAGGTTGAACACGCATTTAATTAGCACAGATGAATGGTATGTTGATCAGAGCTGGCAGGTACTACAGAATGGAAGAGGCTCCAATAAAGCTAAACTTCGTTTTGGAAGAGCATATGACAGAGCAATTGGAGGTCATTGTGTCAAACCCATACATGACTTGTCAGCGGTTGATCCCTTTGCAGAAATGTCGATGTTTGCAATGTTTGAATTTGGGCTTTGTAATCTTTGAATTTTTGATATGTCTCCAACATATCTACTTTTCCAAACACCTTTTCCCTTGTTTTGGACTCTAACTTGCATGATTTGAATGAAACTAACCCGGACTGACGCTGTTTTCAGCAGAACTGCCATGATGTTGTTTTATGTGTAGAAAACAAAAGTTCTCGGAATGTCTTGGAAATCCACGGAGGCACTTTTCAGATTTAATAAGAATTTTTGGCGAAAGAATTAGTGCCAGGGGGCCACGGACTGTCCACGAGACAGGGGGGCACCCCCCTAGGGCGCGGCCCCCTATCTCGTGGGCCCACTTGACACCTCCCGACCTCAACTCCAACTCCATATATACCGTCTCGGGAGAAAAAATTAGGGAGAATGTTTCATCGCATTTCACGACACGGAGCCACCGCCAAGCCCTAATCTATCTCGGGAGGGCTGATCTGGAGTCCGTTCGGGGCTCCAGAGAGGGGGATTCCTCGCCGTCGTCATCATCAACCATCCTCCATCACCAATTTCATGATGCTCACCGCCGTGCGTGCGTCATTCCATCGTAGGCTAGCTAGACGGTGATGGGTTGGATGACATTTACCATGTAATCAAGTTAGTTTTGTTAGGGTTTGATCCCTAGTATCCACTATGTTCTGATATTGATGTTGCTATGACTTTGCTATGCTTAATGCTTGTCACTAGGGCCCGAGTGCCATGATTTCAGATCTGAACCTATTATGTTTTCATGAATATATGCGTGTTCTTTATCCTATCTTGCATGTCTATAGTCACCTATTATGTGTTATGATCCGACAACCCCGAAGTGACAATAATCGGGATACTTCTCGGTGATGACTGTAGTTTGAGGAGTTCATGTATTCACTATGTGTTAATGCTTTGTTCCGGTTCTCTATTAAAAGGAGGCCTTAATATCCCTTAGTTTCTGCAAGGACCCCGCTGCAACAGGAGGGTAGGACAAAAGATGTCATGCAAGTTCTTTTCCATAAGCACGTATGACTATTTACGGAATACATGCCTACATTACATTGATGAATTGGAGCTAGTTCTATATCACCCTATGTTATAACTATTGCATGAGGAATCGCATCCGACATAATTATCCATCACTGATCCATTGCCTACGAGCTTTTGTTATAATGTTCTTCGCTTATTTACTTTTCCGTTGCTACTGTGTGACACGCCATAATTTTAACCTTGTTTTAATTAATTAAAATTTTGCCAGGAAACTTAAACTTGTGTTTTCTGGATTTTCTCTCGATTTTAGAGCCTTTCTTCCCTTTATTTTTATGGAGTTTTTGCCTCAAGTGAAAAACTTCCCAATTTCATTGGACTCATTTAACCTCTCAAATAAAACAATTCTTTTATCAGTGGGATTATCTATATAATTGTTTTTCCCCTGAGCTTTATTTCTCTAAATTGGTTTTTCATAAGTTTTAGGGTTCCATTTGCACTGCAACCCTTTGATAAATTTATTTAAAAATTCCACCAAAATTTGGAGATGTCATGGGATGTTTCTAAATCACTTTTATGCAAAAATATATTTCACTCACTGGATATTTTGAGTTCTACACCAAGTTTTCAAATCTGGTCCAGTGGGCAATTTTACACTACAACCTATTTAAATATTTCTTTATAACTTCTACCAAAATTTTGGGATGTCAACAGGAGTATATTAATTAACTTTTTGCAAAAACCCAGTGATATCCTTTGAAAGATTTGAGTGAACCATCCTCATCTTCATTCTGGTCCAACTTGATGAATTGTACTACAACTATATTTTGACTTGCTCCTGTTGCTGTGATTTCTTTTCCTACTTGTAGTCCTCCCTGCTAAACCCTTAAGTGCAAGAGGTTGGACTCATTGGAGCAATTCTAGTACTTGCAATCATACCTTCTTCCTTCTGTCCAGAACTGGAGATTTGCAAAACTTGCACTAGCAAGTTTCTTCTTTTGCCCAAATGACCTTACCACTCTTTTTTGCACCCAAAGAGGCACTAATCTGGAAATCATGACCACTCCAAGAACTGCCTAGGTGCCTGTGGCATTTTGTCAAACACCTTGAGTGCATGAACAGCTTTGACACGACTTTTGTCATTGCACCGTGACCTTGCACCTCTGGGAAAACTAACCTGTCCACTAAGCCTCTAGATGACTTTAACCTAGGTCTGTTAAACCCCAACCTCACCCGAGACCTCTAGCATGCCCTGGCATTTTGTCGAGCACGTCCCGTGCGTGCTCTGGGCGCGAGCAGAGCACGCGTTTTGCACGTGCCGCGTCCGAGCCGCCGCGCCGTGCCCCTGGTTGTGCCCACACTGCAGAGCCGCGCCACACACTCTCCCTCTCACCAGAACACACCAAGCAGCCCCTCGCCACGTCTCCGGCAAGCCAGGAGCTAGCCGCCATGGCCGCCCGACAGCCCCTGCTCAGGTCGGCACCGCCCGAGCCTCTCCCGCTCGCCACCTGCCCCTGGGGCAGCTCAGACTCATCCACAAGCGCGTCCTCTAGCTCTTGTCGCCGCCACGACGCCCTGCCGCAACAGAGAGGCAGTTCGCCGGTGAACTTATCCCCGGCTGCCGCGGAACCGCCTTGACTCGCCTATTTAAGGAGCCCCGAGCTCCTCCGAGCACTCGAGACCCCTCACACCGTCCTCCTAGTGCCCCCGTTGCCGTCAATTGAAGAGGAAGAGGCCGTCTTCCCCGACTCCGGCCAGTTCGGCCACCGCCGCCTCCCGGCTCCGCTCGTCACAACCCGAACCTACCCAGCCCTCCGAACACCACCAAACGACTGCACTTCATCTTGCGGAGCCGCACAGACCCCCAGCTGCGACGGAAAGCCACCGTAGCCCCAAACACACTTTGCCACCGAAGCCACCGGCCGCCGCGAAGCTCGCCGCCGGCGACTCCCTCCGTCCCTGCTAGAAAGTCGACCACCGAAATGACCACCTCGACGCCCTAAGCCCGCGGATGGCCTCGGTTTCCCGAACGGTGCCGCCATTCGCCTGCGAGCATCGCCGGAGTCCCGCCTCCGCTCGGGCAGAGGAAGAAGGGGGGAGGTCGACTAGTCAAACCTGACCAGTGGGCCAGGCGGGCCCACTGTCAGTGACCCACGCACGGTCCATGCTGGAGTAAGTGGAGGTGTAAATCCAAAATACGCCTTCTACGTGGTCAGTAATCGAAACGTTTTTCTTTTTCTGTTTATGTTTTCCAGAAAAACAAATTTTGACCACAACTTTGACTGCCTATAACTTTTTAAGTATAACTCCAAATGAATTGATTCCTTTTCCTAACTTCCTCAATTTTTGTCTAGTTTATTTTAAGATTTATTTCAAAAAAATTCAGACAACTTTTTGGTTCTGTTTTTGAAACTATATATTGATTCAAAAATATTTTTAAAATAGGACTTTGGAGAGAGAGAATCAAACTTTCAAAAGTTTTGGAGTGCACCCTGCCTTTCCACACCTTGAAGGCAAGCATTCTGAACCCTGGCATAATATGTTGCATGCGTGTTTGAAACGATTATGACACCACCTCAGTACTTAGAACTCGTTATTTTATGTGGTGATATGATCATTTGCATGAATGCTTATTGGAAATTTCCTTGTTGTTGGAAATGGACATGCTTGTGATAATGATCGTCCTCGTATGCCTTTCGTGCCTATCGGAAGGAAAACGGGAAAGTCTCTGTCTTTGGTAGACCCGAGCTTTTCCCTAGTTCCTTGTCGAGATGAGTGTGTCCGGCATGGCATGAGGGGTATGATGAGTGGTGATTCTGTCTGTTGGATGAAATATATTCGTTATGCTAATCATGCAGGGAATACTTAAAACCTCCTGAGTCAACCATAGATTGAGTCTTGTTCCAGTAACCCCCATACTTGTTTCATACTACCACTTGTCTCTACAACAAGTAGGGTATGGTTCAGTAAGTCATCAACCCCTTTCTAGCACACACCGTACAGAGAGGCCATGGTGGAAGATACCGGTTGTAGCTGGTAGGCAGGCCACCTGGTCCGGGGGCATGGGTGTTTCCGGTTGAGACCGAGAGGGGAGGCCATCCCTTAGAGCGCGCGATATAAATTTGATCCCATGCTACGTGAGGTTGTAGCCTCCCCACTTAGAGTTTTTCATAACAAGTGTCGTGGGTGATTCCAGACACCGGTAAGTTAAGCTGGTGTGTGCAAGTTAGGTGTGTTTTCAACTAAAAGGCCGTAGACGGAATTAGTCCCGATGGACTAAAGGAATCCGTTACTGGTGGGTAAAGAGTACACCCTCTGCAGAGATTAAACCTATTCGAATAGCCATGTCCATGGTTAAGGACTTCAGTCTGGGATAGGTCAAGTGTCGGTCTTAGTGTCGGTCTTCGAAGGAGAAACTGTTAAACCAGAACTGGGATCACGACTTGAGACTTGTGATGATCATGATTATTATTTGTTGTGGACTAACCCGTTATATTATTGGAATTATCGAGTATCCCTGGGATGGTTCTACCTCCTGGATATTCACTGTGATTACTTATAAGCCCTTTATGAGGTGTCACAGAGACGCCCGACTGTGGCATGCTTGTTATTTATTTTACTTATAAGCCCTTTATGTGGTGTCGCTGAGATGCCCGACTGTGGCATGCTTGTTATTCATTTACTTTATAAGCCCTTTATGAGGTGTCGCTGAGACGCCCAACTGTGGCATGCTTGTTATTTATTTTACTTATAAGCCCTTTATGTGGTGTCGCTCAAACGCCCGACTGAGGCATGTTTGTTTTTTTACCATCAATTCGAGATGCCGCTTCAGACATCCGAATGGTGCATTTTATTCCTACTTTGTCATTACGTATTCATTGTTACATATTAATAACCTGCTTGCATGCTTCAAGGATTTTATTTTTATGACTGACGTTGTGATCATAGAATAATTTTTTGAGCATGTTTATCGATTGTTATATTATACCTGTGTTCATAATGTTTGCGAGTACATTCAAAGTACTCACTGGCTTGTCCCTGGCTATTGTCTTGGCCAGATTTCTTGCGCGGAGAGGAGCGACCGTGATGACAGCCCCAAAACCTACGCAATGGTGATAGCAGCCTCGCGAAGATAGGAGTTAACCTGGTCAGCTGTTCCTGTGGGAAATGGAGTCCCATAGACGCTGATGATCCACAAATCGCTTCCGCCTTAAACCACTAGAAACCATTTGTTGTACTCACATACCAGAATGGTCTTGTACTGCATATTTTGTATTTTGCTTGGAATGTCTATATCAAATTGGTGCCTCATCAGCTAACAGTAATCTTGGGGCTGGTGAGCACAAAGGCCATTTTCTGGGAAATTAATACCCGGAAAACCAGTCGTGACAAACTTGGTATCAGAGCCAGGCTGACCATTGGCTAATCCTATCTTAGCCAGGTCGAAAAACCTAGGTAAACCAACCTTCAGACCTTAACCAAACCCCGAGCAAGCTTCTCGTGCAAGATAGCCATACAGTGAGCTTGACACCTTTTGATAGTCGGTGCCCAACCTATCATCTTAGCCTCTCGATCACGTGTCAATGACCGACGCCCAATATGTCCCATCCGCAAGCGTGCGAAGGAAGACTTTGTTCTCTTTTCTATAAAAAGGGCACGCTAGCCTCAACCTAGCATAGCACAGCCTCTTCGCCAAACCAAGCCATAATGCCTGGCCCCGTAGTGCACAATGAGACCACAGCAACCAACCTTGGAGGTTTTGTGACCATACTCGCAAACCTCACCCGTCGTGCCTATGCGTTAGAAGAGCCCCCAGAATATGTTGTGTACCAAGGGTCCATGAGCGGCGAGAGCCGTCAATTCTGGGCCACTATGCACATCTACGGTAGGGGTCTATCTCCAGAACGCCCCTACAGGTTCACCGGAAGGACAACTTCCTTCGAGCCACAAGCCATCCAGCTAGCTGCTCGAGAGGCTATAGTTCAACTCCGGCAGCTGTCGCCCAGAGTTAACTGTCGCTCGTTCTACTACTACCCTAGGCGTGAAGGGTATGGTAGACCACCCCAGGTTGCCAACGGAGATCACGAGATGGATCCTGCATTGTTGCACCTAGTACGCTATGTAGGTGCACTAGAGGCACTGTTCGATCAAATCACCATTGATCTGATCGCACCTCGTGGAGAGCTGGTTCGCCGAGCCCCGGCAAGCAGAGAGGACGAGCCCGACACCGACAATCTGCTCGTGCTGTTCGGACACCCGATCGAGACCTTGAGGTCACCCCCAGCCATCAACCAAGGTGCTTTGATGACCCCAGAAGTGCTTAGTCGCCTTTTGGGAACACACTCCAACGAGATTGTGGCCAACAATCCCTGCGATGGTCATCATCGCTACCCCCACCCTGTAGCCCCTCAACCACCTCCAGCTAATCCCGATGGTGAGACCCGTGGGGAAGCCTCGACATCCACAAGGCACGCCCGTTTGGATATAAACGAGGTAGACTAAGTCACCCGAGTAGTGCCGTGTCTCAGTGTATCCTCGCTTTGTAATCATGTGACCTTGTAAATAAACGCAGCCTGTTGTTGTGCCTCTGTTTTAATAGTAACCTTGCAGAGTTGTGTCAGCCTACAGTTGCATTTTTATTCCAGGCACAGCTGCCAACAACCAACCCCGACGACACCCACAGTAACACGTCCCGTTTATGAGATATGTGTATCTGTGGCTTTGACCCCGACCCTTGGAGCTAAACTGGCAAATTTATTACCTTTCACCACGGTAAATAACCTGCCCGGATGCTATATAAGAAGGCCACCTCGTGACCTTACCAAGCACCCCTCACCTCGTGCACCACCCTCACAACCATTTCCTGCCATGCCGAGCCCTAGTATTTATCTAAGAACCCCACATGCAACCCAGGGTAGTTTTGTCAAAATATTGTGGGACTTTACTTGCACTACCATGGGTTCTACCCAGCCACCCCAGTACGAGCTATTCAAATCGAGAATCACACCTTCCACCTCGAAATATTGGGCAGCAGTACACATCCCTCCCGTAGACTCCAACCAAGACCCAACGGAGGTCTCCTTCATGGGGAAATCTATGCCGACCCCACATATGGCCATAGAAGCTGCTGCTTACGAAGCACTCCCTCGCCTTCGATTCGCGGTACCCTATGCCAGCGAACGAGGGTATTATTACTTTCCGAGCCGTGCAGCACCCGAAGAAGTAACATCTTTTCCTGGTGGACGATTTGAGAAAGACTCAGTACTGGCCAACCTTGTCCAGTACATCATGGCTCAAGAACGTTTGAACCAGCAAGTAATGGGCTATCTCCAGAGTCTCGCTGATTTGAATCCTAAGATTGCCATCGGCAGACCACTGAGGCCCGACCTGGAGAGACACATTCATCGGCTGATCAATCCGCTTTCCCTGATAGAAGAGGAGTGCATCCCAGTACCAGAGACGTTTTCTCGGGACCCCGTCCACTTACCATTTGCATTATAGATGTCGTTGCTGTGTTTATTCTTGCAACATTTATTTATGAGTTGTAACATATGTGTGGTACCCCGAATTTGCACGGCGAGTAAATCATTTAGTTTCTATTAATATGAGTAGTTCTGTTGCAGTTTGACTCTAATATATTATTGTTTTCTCTCGCAAAAAAACCCTGGAGTGAGATTTCTTTTCCCTGAGTTGCGGCATCGTGTATCTTCTCACGACATGGATTATTTTTATTCTCACAGCACCACAGCAGCAGACTCACAACCGCTCGAACACATGCACTACTTGCAAAAGCACGTAACCGTTGAGTATTTGTTTTTCAAAATAGCTCTTAGCAAATCTTGAGGATGGGATTTTTTCTTAAGGGGGGTAGTGTTGTGACACACCAAAATTTTAACCTTGTTTTAATTAATTAAAATTTTGCTAGGAAACTTAAACTTGTGTTTTTTGGATTTTCTTTTGATTTCAGAACCTTTCTTCCCATTATTTTTATGGAGTTTTTGCCTCAAGTGAAAAACTTCCCAATTTCATTGGACTCATTTAACCTCTAAAATAAAACTATTCTTTTATCAGTGGGATTATCTATATAATTGTTTTTCCCCAGAGCTTTATTTCTCTAAATTGGTTTTTCATAAGTTTTAGGGTTCCATTTGCACTGCAACCCTTTGATAAATTTATTTAAAAATTCCACCAAAATTTGGAGATGTCATGGGATGTTTCTAAATCACTTTTATGCAAAAATATATTTCACTCATTGGATATTTTGAGTTCTACACCAAGTTTTCAAATCTGGTCCAGTGGGCAATTTTACACTACGACCTATTTAAATATTTCTTTAAAACTTCTACCAAAATTTTGGGATGTCAACAGGAGTATATTAACTAACTTTTTGCAAAAACCCAGTGATGTCCTTTGAAAGATTTGAGTGAACCATCCTCATCTTCATTCTGGTCCAACTTGATGAATTGTACTACAGCTATATTTTGACTTGCTCCAGTTGCTGTGATTTCTTTTCCTACCTGTAGTCCTCCCTGCTAAACCCTTAAGTCCAAGAGGTTGGACTCATTGGAGCAATTCTAGTACTTGCAATCATGCCTTCTTCCTTCTGTCAAGAACTGGAGATTTGCAAAACTTGCACTAGCAAGTTTCTTCTTTTGCCCAGATGACCTTACCACTCTCTTTTGCACCCAAAGAGGCACTAATCTGGAAATTATGACCACTCCAAGAACTGCCTAGGTGCCTGTGGCATTTTGTCAAACACCTTGAGTGCATGAACAACTTTGACATGACTTTTGTCATTGCACTGTGACCTTGCACCTCTGGGAAAACTAACCTGTCCAGTAAGCCTCTAGATGACTTTAACCTAGGTCTGTTAAACCCCAACCTCACCCGAGACCTCTAGCATGCCCTGTCATTTTGTTGAGCACGTCCCATGCATGCTCTGGGCGCGAGCAGAGCACGCGTTTTACACGTGCCGCGCCCGAGCCGCCGCGTCGCGCCCCTGGTTTTGCACACACTTCAGAGCCGCGCCACACACTCTCCCTCTCACCAGAACACGCTAAGAAGCCCCTCACCACGTCTCCGGCAAGCCAGGAGCTAGCTGCCACGGCCGCCCGACAGCCCCTCCCGCTCGCCACCTGCCCCTGGGGCAGCTCAGACTCATCCACAAGCGCGTCCTCTAGCTCTCGTCGCCGCCACGACACCCTGCCGCAACAGAGAGGCGGTTCGCCAGTGAACTTATCCCCGTCCACCGTGGAACCGCCTTGACTCCCCTATTTAAGGAGCCCCTGTCAGGACCCCGACTCGATGTCACATCGATCTAGCTGGTAACACCTCATATCACTTTGCGGCCTCACGCACGGTATCCCCACGGGTGTCGTCTTACCTTTTTCCCGGGACCGTTTGCGCCTTTTGGCTCACGTATATGATAGTGTCGCTAGCATCCATATGATAAAGAGCCCGGGCTGACATGACTAGTCGTAAACCCAAAGTGGCACAAACTTACAGGGACAGGCATCCATGACCCAGCTTCGAACGTGTCGGTCATCAGCAAGTGGGTCCGGGCTGTAGCACTGGGCTAGCAGGACTCCGGTAAACCGGGCTGTAGCGGGCTAACAGGACTCCGGTACTCAAAGCGTGACATTTCCCCGAAGGGACAGACACAAGAACGAAGAAGGACACATGCCGGCCAGCCTAAGTGTTCCAGAGCAGTAGCAAGCTACCATGGCTCAGTGGTAACACTAGGAGACATTTCCCGGTAAGAGAGGCTACTAAAGATAAACAACTAGATAATCAGATCCCACACATACCAAGCATTTCAATCATACACACAATATGCTTGATATGTGCAAATACAACGAAGCATCACAACATGACTCTACGACACAAGTACTTTATTTAAGGCTCAGTGAGCCATACATAACATACACACAAAGGTACGGGTCTCACGACCCAACATACAAGTCATACAATCATACAAGCCAACAGCGGAAGTAACTTGTCTGAGTACAGACAACTAGTAAATAAAAGAGGCTTGGAAAACCTAGCTATACTACGTGGTCCTTCACAAGCTCAGGGTCACCACCTGGGTCTTTTAGCCTACTCGTTGATGTCCACGTCTACATAAAACCCATCAGAAGGGGTTGCAGCGTCTTCTGTAAAATTGTAGATTATAGCAACATGAGTACAAAGGTACTCAGCAAGACTTACATCAGATCCTACATACATGCATAGTATCAAGAAGGGTTGGTGGAGTTATTGCAGCAAGCCAGCTTTGACTCTTGGCTAGACTATCCTACGATACTCCATTTGAAACAGTTTTGCGCACACGAGTCCACTACTCACCACTTCAATACACTACCGAGGATCCACCTCCGTCTTCCTACGGAAGAGCCATCCTCGGCACTCACACTTATCTTGAGGCTTTTAATAGTATCCATTTACTTGTCTATGAACTGTATAGGCAACCAAGTAGTCCTTTACCGCGGACGCGGCTATTCGAATAGATTATGATAACCCTGCAGGGGTGTACTTCTTCATACATGTTTCCACCACTTAGCGTCTGCACACGACATGTGCTCGGCAGACTTCAAGCGAAAGCCGACGTGGGTGTAGACCACGACCTACCTAAACACTTAAGCCTCTAGTCCAGGTTTATCGCCTATTCAGGTTCCATCCGCAGGGAGTCCGGCCGAGGTTTCCCATACGGCCCCGAACGATGTGAACAGGGTTCCCGAGATACCTAACGGGTATTCGGTACACCCGGCCACGTACCTACCGCATCACAGCCCACCCCTACGGTCAGCGCTGTCCACGGCCTCCAGTAGGCTACAAACACCAGAAACTACTTGCAACTCCTGGACAGAGAGCTAGGGTGAATAAGAAGTCGAGCGGGGTCATATTTCAGGGCCCAATGCATGGTAGTAGCTGTATCTTAAATCACACATACAGATCTCAGTGCTTAAGGTCGGCTTCAATGAAACAACCCACCATGTACTCCTACATGGCCTCTCATCGATACCTTTACCAAATCGTGTTCACCACACCACTCTTATTACCGACATAATCATTTCACTCTAGCCCATCACCCAGATGAACCAGACCTGACACAACTCTAAGCATAGCAGGCATAGCAAGGTAGGAACAACACATACATATGGCTCAATCAACTCCTACACATGCTAGTGGGTTTCATCTAGTTACTGTGGCAATGACAGGTCATGCAGAGGAAATGGGTTCAACTACCGTAGCACACAGCAGTTTGAATCGCGTTGTCTTAATGCAGTAAAATAGAGCAGGAGCGAGAACATGGGATTGTATCGATATGATCAAATGGTTGGTTGCTTGCCTGATGATTCGTTGCACGGATACGACTCTTCGTTAGGGTAATCACGATACTCCTCGGGGACAGATCCTGTCGCAAAGGATAACGATACACAGGCATCACCAAACAATGTGCAACAATATGATGCATGCATGAAACATGGCAATATGAGTGTGTTGGGCTAATGCAACTAAAGCCAGTAGGGTTTGAGCAAATTTGAATCAAAGATTCAAATTCCAAATTCAAATATGGCCTTTTAAAGTGCCTTTTCTTATTCTGATTAAAACATCAAGTTAACTTGTTTGATCATGCATGAAAATAGTACAGATGGATAGATTGGATTTTTCTGATCATTTTTCATATATAATTTGTCCAATTTGGAGTTACAGAATAAAAGTTATGAATTTTTGAAGTTTAAATAATATTCTGGAATTTCCTGATTTAATTTAAATCCAGAAATTCAATTACTGCGTCAGCCTGACATCACAGTGACATCAGCAGGTCAACAGGGCTGGCTCGGGTCAAACCTGACGTGTGGGGTCCACACGTCAGTGTCACAGGGGCTAATCCCGCGTTGACCCCGGGCTGGTTAGCTTTGACTATGCCCTGGGGCCCACTTGTCAGCGTCAGTAGGTGGTGGATTAGTGGTTAATCAACTAGGCCACGTCAGCTCGCCGGAGTTCTGGCCGGCGGCGACCAACAGTGCGGCGGCGATAGTGGTTTTGGTCGTTTCGGCCACCAAATGGAACGCGGCGACCACCGGAGTGAAGCTGAGGACGACCCGCGGCTCTTGGCGGAGTCAGTTGGGGTCG
The DNA here is from genome assembly GCF_018294505.1 of Triticum aestivum. Taxonomy (NCBI): domain Eukaryota; kingdom Viridiplantae; phylum Streptophyta; class Magnoliopsida; order Poales; family Poaceae; genus Triticum; species Triticum aestivum. Next base: position 214,479,006 of record NC_057804.1, on the reverse strand, counting down.
GGGTGGCCGGAGTCGACGGCGGCGAGCTCGGCTGCGGCCGCCGGGGTTCGGTCGTGCACGGGAGTGGTGCTGGAGCTCGAAGTCGAGCAAAGTGAGGCGCTAGGGATGCTCTACTGGGTTCTGTGAACGCGTTGGACTCGCCGGGGTGACCAAATGGTCACCGGAGCTGCGTCGACGGCGAGCTCGGCGACGGCGGAGGTTCGGCCGTGGTGGGGATGCAGCTACGGTGAGGGAACGAGGGGAAGGAGAGGGGGAAACGACTCGGGGGCTCACCGCGGTTGCAGTGGGCGTCGAAGCGGGCTCGGGGACGCGCTGGAGACGGCGAATTCGTCGGCGACGGTGGTCGGAGCCCGAAGAGGGGAACAGCGACGTGGCGACGATGCAGGGCTTCCGGGGACTCGTGGAGCGGTGGGGAGGAAGAGGGAGTTGTGGCGGAGCTTCTGAGCTACTCGGGGAAGCGAGGGGTGGTCGGAGGCAGTGGCTAAGGCGAACGGCGGCGACGGTGTGCTTCGGCCGTGAGAGGGAGAGAGCGAGGGAGAAACGGGGGAGAGTGAGCGAGAGCAGGGGGGATCGGGACGGGCTGCGGACGTCGTCCACGCGGCCAGGAGGGCGTCGGCAAGCAGGAGGTGGCCGCGCGGCCGCGCGCGCGCGAGCACGCAGCAGCTTCGGGGCGTGGGGAGGAAGACGACGGGGAGCTACAGTGTTGGGCTGGGTCGGCTGCTAGCTGGGCCGGCCAGCTGGCTGGGCCGCGCAGGTAAGTCTTTCCCCTTTCTTTTCTGTTTTCTGTTTTATTTAATATATCTGCAACTTTGTTGAATTAAATAAAATACCTAGGCAACTCCAAAATTCACCAAACTACTCCTGGTCCATAGTTGGATTATTTCCAACATGAAACATTTTAGTTTGGAGATATTTGAGCATTTAAATATTTTATATTATTTTAAATGCCCAAATTCAAATATCTATGATTTAATTCAAAACCCTAGGATGGCCTAGGAAAATGTGCACCACTTTTGGCAGAGGTTCTGAACCAAGGCAAAATGATGGGCATTTTAGAAGGGCATTTCAGGTTCATTGAAAATTATTTTAGTAAACCCTAGTTGGTTTCAGAGGGGACTGGGGGTTCTGTCATCCCCATTTCAAGTTTCTGATGAAAGAGTAAACATGATGCAACACTCTAATGCATGACTAGCTAGGGTGTGACAACTCACCCCCACTCAAAAGAATCTCGTCCCGAGATTTGGGTTCCTCCGCGAAGAAGGCGGGATATTCGAGTCGAAGACGATCCTCCCTTTCCCAAGTTGCTTCATCCTCAGAATGATGAGACCACTGAACCTTGAGAAACTTGATATTATGACGTCGCATGGTACGTTCGGCTTGGTCGAGGATACGAATGGGGTACTCTCGATATGTAAGATTATCTTGGAGATCAAGCGTTTCGTGGTCCACTTCACGGATAGGATCCGAGAAGCAACGCCTGAGTTGAGAAACGTGGAAGACATCGTGAACTCTGGAGAGGTGCGAAGGTAGTTCCAACTGGTAGGCAACTTCTCCTCGTTTGGCAAGAATGCGAAAAGGTCCAATGTAACGAGGAGCCAATTTGCCTTTGATGCCGAAACGTTGGGTTCCCTTCAGAGGGGTGACCCGAAGATAAGCCTTCTCGTCAACCTCGAAAGTCATAGCCTTATGTTTTCGGTCATATTGACTCTTTTGACGAGATTGGGCTGTTTTCAATTTTTCACGAACGATACGAACTTGTTCTTCTGCTTCCTGAATCATATCCGGGCCAAAGAATTGTCTTTCCCCGGTCTCTGACCAGTTAAGGGGTGTTCGACATCGTCGTCCATAGAGAACTTCAAAAGGGGCTTTACCCAAGCTAGATTGATAGCTGTTGTTGTAAGCGAATTCGGCAAATGGAAGACACTTCTCCCAGTCCATTCCGAACGAGATAACAGAGGCTCGAAGCATGTCTTCTAGAATCTGATTGACGCGTTCCACTTGACCACTTGACTGAGGGTGGAAAGCGGTGCTAAAGGAGAGACGGGTTCCCATAGCATTTTGGAAACTTTCCCAAAATCGAGAGGTGAAAAGACTTCCTCGATCCGAATTGATTTCCAAAGGAACACCATGGAGGGACACTATTCGGGAGATGTATAAGTCTGCCAGCTGACTAGCGGTTATACTCTCACGAACAGGTAAGAAATGAGCTACTTTGGAAAGACGATCGACCACGACGAAAATAGCATTATTCCCTCTTTTGGTCCTGGGAAAACCGGTAATGAAATCCATACCAATTTTATCCCATTTCCATTCAGGAATAGCTAAGGGTTGAAGGGTGCCAGCAGGCCGTTGATGCTCTGCTTTTACACGACGACAGACGTCGCAATTGGCAATATACTGAGCAATTTCTCTCTTCATCCTAGTCCACCAGAACCTCTGGCGTAGATCCTGATACATTTTAGTACTACCGGGATGAATGGTGAGAGGAGATTCATGGGCCTCCTTAAGGATCAACTGCCGCAGATGCTGGTTCTTGGGAACCACTAGACGATTCTCAAAGTACACAACACCATGATCATTTGTGGAGAAACAACTAGCACCTCCGCTAGCAATGTTCTCTTTGATTTTAGATATTCCCTTATCTCGCTTTTGGGCAGCGATGATTTGATCCGTAAGAGTAGGTTTTGCTACCAAGGTGGAAAGATAACCTTGAGGAACAATGTGAAGGTTAAGCTTCCGAAATTCCTCATGGAGAAGCGGTTGACTTTGTTGTAACATCAGGTTGTTACAATAAGATTTACGACTTAGCGCATCAGCCATGACGTTGGCTTTCCCTGGGGTGTAGGTTATTCCTAAGTCGAAGTCTGTGATCAATTCAACCCAACGTCTCTGCCTAAGATTCAAATCCGGTTGGGTGAAGATGTACTTCAGGCTTTGGTGATCAGTGAATATTTCGCAACGATTACCGAGGAGGTAATGTCGCCAGGTCTTAAGTGCATAGACTACGGCTGCAAGCTCTAGATCATGAGTGGGATAATTCTCCTCATGTGGGTGCAATTGCCGTGAAGCGTAAGCAATTACGTGTCGATCTTGCATGAGAATGCAACCTAGTCCTTGTCGCGAGGCGTCACAGTAGATAACAAAGTCCTTGGAGAAGTCTGGCGGTACCAGCACAGGAGCAGAAGTCAGGCGTCTTTTCAGTTCCTGAAAGCTGTGCTCACATTGTGGAGTCCATTCGAACTTCTTATCTTTCTTGAGGAGTTCGGTTAGAGGTTTAGCAACCTTGGAGAAGTTCTCGACAAAGCGACGGCAATAGCTCGCTAAGCCTAGAAAACTCCGAACTTGCTTGACCGATTCGGGTGGAGTCCAGTCAAGGACGGCTTGAACTCGCTCAGGGTTAACAGCAATACCTTTACCAGATATTACATGGCCCAGATAGGTCACTTCTGGCAACCAGAATTCACATTTTGAAAATTTGGCATAAAGGCGATGCTCTCGAAGTTTCTGCAACACTAGCCTTAGATGTTCGGCATGTTCTTCCTCGTTCTTGGAGTAGATGAGTATATCATCGAGATAAACTACGACGAATTTATCCAAATACTCCATGAAGATTGAGTTCATTAACCGAGAAAAGGTGGCTGGAGCGTTGGTTAAACCGAAGGACATGACGGTGTACTCGTATTGGCCATAACGAGTAACAAAGGCCGTTTTAGGAATGTCCCCGTTTCTGATTTTGATTTGATGGTATCCCAACCTCAAATCCATCTTGGAAAAGACTGAGGATCCAGCGAGCTGATCATACAGGTCGTTGATCCTGGGAAGTGGATATTTGTTCTTGATTGTGACCAAGTTGACAGGTCGGTAATCTACAACCATCCGGTCCGTACCATCCTTCTTCTTGACGAATAGGACGGGGCAAGCCCACGGAGATGAACTAGGGCGGATGAAACCCTTTTTCAAGGATTCATCGAGTTGTTTCTTAAGCTCGGCTAGTTCTAGGGTGCCATCTTATAGGGTCTTCTAGCAATCGGAACGGTTCCGGGAATGAGGTCTATTACGAACTCAACATCCCTGTCAGGTGGAACACCTGGCAATTCCTCTGGAAAGACATCCGGGAAGTCACAGACTACCGGAACGTCTTCAAGGTCTGGCAAAGGGCTGGCGTTAAGAGAATATAGTTGTCGCTTGGCTATTCGAGTCAAGACATTGACTATCTTCCCCGAAGGATGGGTGAGTTGAACAGTCCTAGAGAAGCAATCAATTTTGGCATGATGAGCTGACATCCAGTCCATACCCAGAATGATATTAATATCTGAAGATTTAAGGGCTATCAAAGACGCAAGGAAAACAAGTCTATCGACTTGGATTTCATTCCCATAACTTACCCTAGAGGTCTGCCATCTAGACCCAGGGGTAGAGATTTCCATAGTGGATGGCAAGTCACAGAATGCAACGTTATGCAAACGAGCATAATTTTCAGATATAAAGGAATGAGAGGCTCCTGTATCGAAAAGAACAGATGCCGGGTGGCAATTAACAAGAAGCGTACCGAGAACGACGTTGGGATCCTCTTGAGCTTCTTCGGCAGAGACACAGTTGACATGGCCACGTGAAGCGGTGACCGGTTTAGCATGAAACACCTTTCCTGTCGGCTTGCTACGGCCAACAGCTTTAGCAGATTGATTGGGGTTGGTCTGGGGACACTCACGCATATAATGACCAGATTCCCCACACTTGAAACAAGTCACGGAACTGGTACGTGGAGGAGCATTATTGGTTGGACCCCCATAGGGCTTGGCTGGAGCAGACTGTTGAGCGGGGCGAGGCGCCTGGAAAGATGGCCTCGGTGTGAACCTGGGTGGCAGGGCGGTGTTGGGTACCCACACGCGGCGCTTCTGAGGACCAGCACCGGATGAGGAACCCGTGTCACGTCCATGCTTGCGTGTTGCGTCATAGTCAGTCTGACCAGTTTCAGCACTGATGGCTTTGTTGACAAGTTTCGAAAAGGATGTGCACTCATGCAGACGGAGGTCGCGGCGAAGCTCAGGACTAAGGCCCTTACGGAACCTTGCTTGCTTCTTGGCGTCAGTAGAAACTTCCTCGGTTGCATATCGTGCAAGATTACCAAACTCCCTGCTATAGACATCCACAGAAAGTCGGCCTTGGGTGAAATTGCAAAATTCTTCACGCTTGCGGTCCATGAGACCCTCCGGAATGTGATGTTCACGGAAAGCGTCGCTGAATTCAGCCCAAGTTGTGACATGGCCCGCTGGGCGCATAGCTCCATAATTCTCCCACCATAGACTGGCGGGGCCTTCAAGATGATATGCAGCAAAGGTGACCTTGTCAGCCTCAGCTACCAGCGCGGAACGCAGCTTGTGAGAGATACTGCGAAGCCAGTCATCAGCGTCGAGAGGCTCGACGGAGTGGTGGAACGTGGGTGGATGCAATTTGATAAAATCACTGAGTGACACCACGTTAGCCCTCTGATGGTGTGCTGTATTCTGTTCAATACGCTCCAGCAAACGGTTTGTCTCCCGCTTGTTTCTCTCAGCTTCCATCATAACCTCGGCTAGTGAAGGAGGTTGAGGCAGATGTTCATTTCTGGCTTCACTGCCTTCGGCCTGCTCTTGGGAAGCAGGGTTAGCGCGCGTGTTGACCATCCTAGGTAGACAAGACAATGATTTAGTCAGAATGATAAAATTCCGACATAGGATATAGAATGTAAGGAATAACTCGAAATGCAAGATGATCATCCGTATGACATGGTAGATACAGAAACTGCTTCTTTATTCCATCGTCATACACACCATACAGGTTTAGTACAAGACCAAGCAAGGTACTAAAACGGTGAAAAGAGGATTACATCTCATCGGAGGCATCTCAAGCTCCTATACATTATTTTTCTACATCTCCGGAAAGAGTACAAACTAGGTCATATCCCACGAGTCACGCGGGACGATAGACGACACAGCTAGTGCGAACTAGTGATACTACTACTAACTCAGACCGATCCGTAGTAGTCCTCGTAGAAGTCACCTCCATAGCCCGGAAGTTCAACATGATCATCCGGAAACAGACGGTCTCGCGGAGCTTGTGGACCATAGGGACTAGGATGAGGTCTTGGACCAGCAAACGGTGGCCTGCGGGGACCGCGAGGTGGGGTGATGCCTCCTACATCACGCCAAACCATCACGTCCGGCAGAGCAGATCTCACAGGATAGAGATCGCGCATATCTGAATATCCAGCTTGCACCGCCGGTGCGAACCGAGTCAAAGTGGCCCAGTGGTCAGCACGGGTATTGAAGAGCTCTAACCTCAAGGCCCGATTTTCACGGTCCTTATCCTCGAGCATCTCAGCAGTGGTGCGAGTCCGTGAATCCTCCTGAGTGGAGTCAGCATAGATAGCCTGGAAATATCCTTGTGCTCCCGGAAGAGATCCTGGCATATACCGGAAATCAGAGTCCCGAAATAACCCAGATCTGACTCGCATAATGGTCATCATAGAGTAGGCGGCATCCTGCACAGCCATCTCGATAGTAACCCCGAGTCCATAGGAGCAATGAAGAGGCTCAGTGGATCCAGGATAAGATGGAAATATCCTGACAGTGCAGAGATACTGGCTTTGATTAAAGTCTCGGAATTGCTCTTCGACCGTGTACTCAGGATACCAGCGGTATCCAGCCTCAGTCATTACCCTGACCAACTTAGCAGTATGGCCGGGTACATCTAGGCATCGAGTCAGGCGAACCACTTGATTGAGGTCGCGAGTGGCCATCTGAAAGCATAATCATAATGCAAAGGCATTAGAATTTCTAGCAAAATTTCGGCAGCATAACAGCTGTAAATGCTCAAAAAGGATATTGAGACATTTGACAAAGGATTTCGTACACACTCAACATCATCATATCAAGTCTTGAAACCATTCCTACAACATAATGTGGTAGTAGAACTGAACTAGGCTGATAACCATCAAACTTATAAGGTACTACTGATTAGTAACACGTGATCCTGATAGAGAGAACAGATCCTAATTCCTTAACCCCCGGTGGAAGAATGGACTGACTCAGATCAGAATGTCATAAGGTATAAGGAGTAAAAAGAGCCTTACGTTCCATCCCACAAACAATTCCCCTACATATAACTAAAGAATTTCTAGACTCAACATCGACCAGTTTGGCTTGGAGAACCTACAGGCAGTCCGGCTCTGATGCCAACGCTGTCAGGACCCCGACTCGATGTCACATCGATCTAGCTGGTAACACCTCATATCACTTTGCGGCCTCACGCACGGTATCCCCACGGGTGTCGTCTTACCTTTTCCCGGGACCGTTTGCGCCTTTTGGCTCACGTATATGATAGTGTCGCTAGCATCCATATGATAAAGAGCCCGGGCTGACATGACTAGTCGTAAACCCAAAGTGGCACAGACTTACAGGGACAGGCATCCATGACCCAGCTTCGAACGTGTCGGTCATCAGCAAGTGGGTCCGGGCTGTAGCACTGGGCTAGCAGGACTCCGGTAAACCGGGCTGTAGCGGGCTAACAGGACTCCGGTACTCAAAGCGTGACATTTCCCCGAAGGGACAGACACAGGAACGAAGAAGGACACATGCCGGCCAGCCTAAGTGTTCCAGAGCAGTAGCAAGCTACCATGGCTCAGTGGTAACACTAGGAGACATTTCCCGGTAAGAGAGGCTACTAAAGATAAACAACTAGATAGTCAGATCCCACACATACCAAGCATTTCAATCATACACACAATATGCTCGATATGTGCAAATACAACGAAGCATCACAACATGACTCTACGACACAAGTACTTTATTTAAGGCTCAGTGAGCCATACATAACATACACACAAAGGTACGGGTCTCACGACCCAACATACAAGTCATACAATCATACAAGCCAACAGCGGAAGTAACTTGTCTGAGTACAGACAACTAGTAAATAAAAGAGGCTTGGAAAGCCTGGCTATACTATGTGGTCCTTCACAAGCTCAGGGTCACCACCTGGGTCTTTAGCCTACTCGTTGATGTCAACGTCTACATAGAACCCATCAGAAGGGGTTGCAGCGTCTTCTGTAAAATTGTAGATTATAGCAACATGAGTACAAAGGTACTCAGCAAGACTTACATCAGATCCTACATACATGCATAGTATCAAGAAGGGTTGGTGGAGTTATTGCAGCAAGCCAGCTTTGACTCTTGGCTAGACTATCCTACGATACTCCAATTTGAAACAGTTTTGCGCACACGAGTCCACTACTCACCACTTCAATACACTACCGAGGATCCACCTCCGTCTTCCTACGGAAGAGCCATCCTCGGCACTCACACTTATCTTGAGGCTTTTAGTAGTTTCCATTTACTTGTCTATGAACTGTATAGGCAACCAAGTAGTCCTTTACCGCGGACGCGGCTATTCGAATAGATTATGATAACCCTGCAGGGGTGTACTTCTTCATACATGTTTCCACCACTTAGCGTCTGCACACGACATGTGCTCGGCAGACTTCAAGCGAAAGCCGACGTGGGTGTAGACCACGACCTACCTAAACACTTAAGCCTCTAGTCCAGGTTTATCGCCTATTCAGGTTCCATCCGCAGGGAGTCCGGCCGAGGTTTCCCATACGGCCCCGAACGATGTGAACAGGGTTCCCGAGATACCTAACGGGTATTCGGTACACCCGGCCACGTACCTACCGCATCACAGCCCACCCCTACGGTCAGCGCTGTCCACGGCCTCCAGTAGGCTACAAACACCAGAAACTACTTGCAACTCCTGGACAGAGAGCTAGGGTGAATAAGAAGTCGAGCGGGGTCATATTTCAGGGCCCAATGCATGGTAGTAGCTGTATCTTAAATCACACATACAGATCTCAGTGCTTAAGGTCGGCTTCAATGAAACAACCCACCATGTACTCCTACATGGCCTCTCATCGATACCTTTACCAAATCGTGTTCACCACACCACTCTTATTACCGACATAATCATTTCACTCTAGCCCATCACCCAGATGAACCAGACCTGACACAACTCTAAGCATAGCAGGCATAGCAAGGTAGGAACAACACATACATATGGCTCAATCAACTCCTACACATGCTAGTGGGTTTCATCTAGTTACTGTGGCAATGACAGGTCATGCAGAGGAAATGGGTTCAACTACCGTAGCACACAGCAGTTTGAATCGCGTTGTCTTAATGCAGTAAAATAGAGCAGGAGCGAGAACATGGGATTGTATCGATATGATCAAATGGTTGGTTGCTTGCCTGATGATTCGTTGCACGGATACGACTCTTCGTTAGGGTAATCACGATACTCCTCGGGGACAGATCCTGTCGCAAAGGATAACGATACACAGGCATCACCAAACAATGTGCAACAATATGATGCATGCATGAAACATGGCAATATGAGTGTGTTGGGCTAATGCAACTAAAGCCAGTAGGGTTTGAGCAAATTTGAATCAAAGATTCAAATTCCAAATTCAAATATGGCCTTTTAAAGTGCCTTTTCTTATTCTGATTAAAACATCAAGTTAACTTGTTTGATCATGCATGAAAATAGTACAGATGGATAGATTGGATTTTTCTGATCATTTTTCATATATAATTTGTCCAATTTGGAGTTACAGAATAAAAGTTATGAATTTTTGAAGTTTAAATAATATTCTGGAATTTCCTGATTTAATTTAAATCCAGAAATTCAATTACTGCGTCAGCCTGACATCACAGTGACATCAGCAGGTCAACAGGGCTGGCTCGGGTCAAACCTGACGTGTGGGGTCCACACGTCAGTGTCACAGGGGCTAATCCCGCGTTGACCCCGGGCTGGTTAGCTTTGACTATGCCCTGGGGCCCACTTGTCAGCGTCAGTAGGTGGTGGATTAGTGGTTAATCAACTAGGCCACGTCAGCTCGCCGGAGTTCTGGCCGGCGGCGACCAACAGTGCGGCGGCGATAGTGGTTTTGGTCGTTTCGGCCACCAAATGGAACGCGGCGACCACCGGAGTGAAGCTGAGGACGACCCGCGGCTCTTGGCGGAGTCAGTTGGGGTCGGGGTGGCCGGAGTCGACGGCGGCGAGCTCGGCTGCGGCCGCCGGGGTTCGGTCGTGCACGGGAGTGGTGCTGGAGCTCGAAGTCGAGCAAAGTGAGGCGCTAGGGATGCTCTACTGGGTTCTGTGAACGCGTTGGACTCGCCGGGGTGACCAAATGGTCACCGGAGCTGCGTCGACGGCGAGCTCGGCGACGGCGGAGGTTCGGCCGTGGTGGGGATGCAGCTACGGTGAGGGAACGAGGGGAAGGAGAGGGGGAAACGACTCGGGGGCTCACCGCGGTTGCAGTGGGCGTCGAAGCGGGCTCGGGGACGCGCTGGAGACGGCGAATTCGTCGGCGACGGTGGTCGGAGCCCGAAGAGGGGAACAGCGACGTGGCGACGATGCAGGGCTTCCGGGGACTCGTGGAGCGGTGGGGAGGAAGAGGGAGTTGTGGCGGAGCTTCTGAGCTACTCGGGGGAGCGAGGGGTGGCCGGAGACAGTGGCTACGGCGAACGGCGGCGACGGTGATCTTCGGCCGAGAGCGAGAGAGAGCGAGGGAGAAACGGGGGAGAGTGAGCGAGAGCAGGGGGGATCGGGACGGGCTGCGGACGTCGTCCACGCGGCCAGGAGGGCGTCGGCAAGCAGGAGGTGGCCGCGCGGCCGCGCGCGCGCGAGCACGCAGCAGCTTCGGGGCGTGGGGAGGAAGACGACGGGGAGCTACAGTGTTGGGCTGGGTCGGCTGCTAGCTGGGCCGGCCAGCTGGCTGGGCCGCGCAGGTAAGTCTTTCCCCTTTCTTTTCTGTTTTCTGTTTTATTTAATATATCTGCAACTTTGTTGAATTAAATAAAATACCTAGGCAACTCCAAAATTCACCAAACTACTCCTGGTCCATAGTTGGATTATTTCCAACATGAAACATTTTAGTTTGGAGATATTTGAGCATTTAAATATTTTATATTATTTTAAATGCCCAAATTCAAATAGCTATGATTTAATTCAAAACCCTAGGATGGCCTAGGAAAATGTGCACCACTTTTGGCAGAGGTTCTGAACCAAGGCAAAAATGATGGGCATTTTAGAAGGGCATTTCAGGTTCATTGAAAATTATTTTAGTAAACCCTAGTTGGTTTCAGAGGGGACTGGGGGTTCTGTCATCCCCATTTCAAGTTTCTGATGAAAGAGTAAACATGATGCAACACTCTAATGCATGACTAGCTAGGGTGTGACAGCCCCGAGCTCCTTCGAGCACTCGGGCAGCCTCACACCGTCCTCCTAGTGCCCCAGTTGCCGTCAATTGAAGAGGAAGAGGCAGTCTTCCCCGACTCCAGCCAGTTCGGCCACCGCCGCCTCCCGGCTCCGCTCGTCACAACCCGAACCTCCCCGGCCCTCCCATCGCCATCAAACGACTCCACTTCATCTTGCGGAGCCGCCCAGTCCCCCAGCTGCGACGGAAAGCCACCGTAGCCCCAAACACACTTTGCCACCGAAGCCACCGGCCGCCGCGAAGCTCGCCGCCGGCGACTCCCTCCGTCCCCGCCAGAAAGTTGACCACCTTAGTGACCACCTCGATGCCCTGAGCCCGCGGATGGCCTCGGTTTCCCGAACGGTGCCACCATTCGCCGGCGAGCATCGCCGGAGTCCCGCCTCCGCTCGGGCAGAGGAAGAAGGGGGAGGTCGACTAGTCAAACCTGACCAGTGGGCCAGGCGGGCCCACTGTCAGTGACCCACGCACGGTCCAAGCTGGAGTAAGTGCAGGCGTAAATCCAAAATACGCCTTCGACGTGGTCAGTAATCGAAACGTTTTTCTTTTTCTGTTTATTTTTTTTCAAAAAAACAGATTTTGACCACAACTTTGACTGCCTATAACTTTTTAAATATAAGTCCAAATGAATTGATTCCTTTTCCTACCTTCCTTGAATTTTGTCTAGTTTATTTTAAGATTTATTTCAAAAAAATTCAGCAAACTTTTTTGTACTGTTTTTGAAACTATATATTGATTCAAAAATAGTTTTAAAATAGGACTTTGGAGAGAGAGAAGCAAACTTTCAAAAGTTTTGGAGTGCACCCTGCCTTTCCACACCTTGAAGGCAAGCATTCTGAAACCTGGCATAATATGTTGCATGCGTGTTTGACACGATTATGACACCACCTCAGTACTTAGAACTCGTTATTTTATGTGGTGATATGATCATTTGCATGAATGCTTATTGGAAATTTCCTTGCTGTTGGAAATGGACATGCTTGTGATAATGATCGTCCTCGTATGCCTTTCGTGCCTACCGGATGGAAAACGGGTAAGTCTCTGTCTTGGGTAGACCCGAGCTTGTCCCTAGTTCCTCGTCGAGATGAGTGTGTCCGGCATGGCATGAGGGGTATGATGAGTGGTGACTCTGTCTGTTGGATGAAATATATTCGTTATGCTAATCATGCAAGGAATACTTAAAACCTCCTGAGTCGACCATAGATCGAGTCTTGTTCTAGTAACCCCCATACTTGTTTCATACTACCACTTGTCTCTACAACAAGTAGGGTACGGTTCAGTAAGTCGTCAACCCCTTTCTAGCACACACCATACAGAGAGGCCATGGTGGAAGATACCGGTTGTAGCTGGTAGGCAGGCCACCTGGTCCGGGGGCATGGGTGTTTTCGGTTGAGACCGAGAGGGGAGGCCACCCCCTAGAGGGCGCGATATAAATTTGATCCCATGCTACGCGAGGTTGTAGCCTCCCCACTTAGAGTTTTGCTTAACAAGTGTCGTGGGTGATTCCAGACACCGGTAAGTTAAGCTGGTGTGTGCAAGTTAGGTGTGTTTTCAACTAAAAGGACGTAGACGGAATTAGTCCCGATGGACTAAAGGAATCCTTTACTCGTGGGTAAAGAGTACACCCTCTGCAGAGGTTAAACCTATTCGAATAGCCATGTCCATGGTTAAGGACTTCAGTCTGGGATAGGTCAAGTGTCGGTCTTAGTGTCGGTCTTCGGAGGAGAAACTGTTAAACCAGAACTGGGATCACGACTTGAGACTTGTGATGATCATGATTATTATTTGTTGTGGACTAACCCGTTATATTATTGGAATTATCGAGTATCCCTGGGATGGTTCTACCTCCTGGATATTCACTGTGATTACTTATAAGCCCTTTATGAGGTGTCGCTGAGACGCCCGACTGTGGCATGCTTGTTATTTATTTTACTTATAAGCCCTTTATGTGGTGTCGCTGAGATGCCCGACTGTGGCATGCTTGTTATTCATTTACTTTATAAGCCCTTTATGAGGTGTCGCTGAGACGCCCGACTGTGGCATGCTTGTTATTTATTTTACTTATTGTCGGTGTACTAGATTAGGGGTACCCTCGTACCCCGAACTTGTGCACGGGCAGTTGCAGCACCCCGCGGCAAAGGCTTGCCGGGTGATCGCCAAGATACCCCAAGGTTCCCTTGGAGCCATCCAAGAACAAAGTATTTAAGCTAAGGAGACAAGACCCCGGCAAGGGGAGCTTGCCGGGAAGGCCAACCAAGGCGCTCCAATGAACTTGCCGCGACGCGTCACGCGCTCCGGCAAGGCAACAAGGCCCCGGCAAGAGGAGCTTGCCGGGAAGACAAACCAAGGTACCTCGAAGCCCGGTGAGCGACAAGCTTCCGGACCCGACAAGATAACAACAGCGGCAAGGCGCTTGCCGCGGCAGGCGGCCACTCTGCGTCCATGCTCCAGCGCATCCACCAACGTGTCGCTCTGGGGGCCTCTCCGGACGTGTGTGGCTGAAGGCTGTGCAGCCAGCTGTGCGCAGTGGCATGCGAAGCTGACAAGATCGCCATCGTGGCGAACGGTGGCGCCCCTAACGGTCCTTTTCTGCACTGTTCGGGCGACTCAGACGGGCATTTAATGCCCTTGTCGCCTGCCGTCAGGGTTAGGTAGGGTGCACTATACAAGCAACTGTATCAACTACCTCACTTTTTACGTTTTTACCCTCCTCTGCGTTGCCACCTGTCGGTGACCCCTTTAGCGTATAAAAGGAGGCCCATGCGCAATGTAGGGGGGGTTCGGCTCATAGGTTCGGGGCCTCAGACAGTTTGCTTCGATCCATCCGTAGCCCAGAGAACATCACACTCTCACTTTGGAGAGCAAGAACACTAGATAATACAACCAGACAAGCAGCAGTAGGAGTGTTATCTCTTCGGAGAGCTCCGAAGCTGGGTAAACTGCTCGTGTGCTTCGCCTCGATCCGCTCTTCGTGCGATCTCCGCCCCCCGCCGAACCGAAAGGGGCCCGGTCCGCCGGCCCCATAGGTGTTCGTGGATCAGTTTCCCCGACATCTTTGGCGCGCCAGGTAGGGGACGTCAAGATTGTGTGAACCTGATCCGGTGTTCACACGAGTTAGATCTTCATTCCCTTCATCAACATGCCACCAAAGAAGAAGACTTCGGCGGCAGCCGCTCCGTCCACGTCATTTCCGCCACTGTTGGAGCAAACGGGTGGTGGAGTGGACGCCGGCGGAAGAACAACCGTCGATGAGGGTGCTCACAGTGCTGCCAAGTCCAAGGACAAGGCTGCACAAACCTCGGCGACTGTACATGTTCCGCGCCACTCTCAGGAGGTGCAAGATCAACAGCACCATGGCGCTCGCAGCACCATGCGCATGTTAGACCAAGACCAAGCTGGTGGATCTCGGAGCGCTCAAGACCAGCATGCACGCCAGCGTGCTGGCACGAGCGGGGCACGGTCGCCTGGACGGGATACTGCTCCTTCTAACATAGTTAGAAGTTCGAGCACGTCCCGCTCCTCGCGCCGTCCGCCACTGCCACCCACCACTCCAGCAGAAGCTTTGGCGCGAGCTCAACTTCTCTTAGATTACCCTCCGACGTCAGACAAGATCGATGAATGGAGAGCCACCATTCAGAGTCTCATCGGCTACGCCAACGGCGACACACCATGGCGGCCGAGTGCGTCGCCGCCGCGGCAGGACCGCCAAACGCGAGCCGGCGGCGACGAAACGGGCGGAGGTGCAACTACCATGCAATCACCGCCCCGAAGGCCAAGATCGCCGACTCTCCGGATCCACCTCGACAGCGACTCCACTGCATCGTCGGATCCACGAGCTCGTCGTGATCAGCGCCAAGTTCTTCATGATCGACAACAAGAAGACGCTCGAACCCGCATCGAGCGCCAAAGAGAAGCGCGACGTCAATCCGACAAGCGCGCTGGGCCCTCTGTTGACATGCATGCGCCAGGGGAAGCAGGCGATCTGCCGTACGCGGTAGGTTGTCCTGCGTTCACTCGTGAGCTGCGGCAAGTCCAGTGGCCCAGTACAAAGAACTTCAAGCCAGACGTACCGGAGAAGTACGACGGCAAGACGCATCCGTCAGAGTTCCTCAGCATCTACACCATTGCGGTGCAAGCTGCCGGGGGACGAGATGACAAGAGCCTTGCCAACTACTTCCCGTTGGTGCTCAAGCCCAATGTCAGATCCTGGCTCATGCACTTGTCGGACAACTCCATATCCTCTTGGGCTGATCTGTGCAATCAGTTTGTCGGTGCGTTTACCGGCGGACACAAGCCTCATGGCCAGGAGAGTGATCTTCATTTGCTCGCCCAGAAGGAAGGAGAGCCCCTGCGCAAGTACATTCAGAGATTCGGTAGCGTGCAGCACAACATCCCGGACGTCCACCCTGCCGCGGTGATCAGCGCGTTCCATCAGAACATGCGGAACCGCAGGATGCGGGAGGAAATGGCGATGTGCAAGATCAGGGACGTCAGTGAGTTATATGCACTGGCCGACAAGTGCGCGCGTGCTGAGGAAGGGAGGAGACTCCCCGGAGAAAACATAGGAGCAGGGGGATCTGACAGTGAAGATGCTGCCCCGACAAGGAAAAACCGGCGGCGGAACAACAAAAGGAGGAAACGCAAAGAAGTGCTAGTTGTTGAGCAGTCCGGCAACGGTGGCGGCTCCAAGGAAGCCAAAGCTGGTGACTCTGGCAAGGAGGTTGCCGCGGAGGTGGCGGTCGCCGACAAGCAGGACGGCACCAACAAGCAGTATTGCAAGATTCACCGCACCAAGGGTCATGATCTTCAGAACTGCAAGAGGGTCGAGCAGCTTGTTGAGCAACAGAAAGCTGAATACGAGCGGCGCGACAAGGAGAAGGCCCAGGAAGGAGCTGGTGGATCCGGCAAGAAACGTCCCGGCCGAGGAGGACTCCGCGGCAAGGCCAAGCAGCGGCAAGGAGACAGACCTCCTCGCGTCCGCGACAAGGATGAAGATGACGGCGACGATGAAGATATGGATGATGAGGAGACCGATGAGCAGGAGTTCCAGAAAGCTACAGAGGTCCTGTGCGTTGACGGTGGTGCTTCCCTGCATGCCTCACACCGCCAGCTCAAGCAGTGGATGCGGGAGGTTAATGCAGCAGAACCACCCGTCGAGTCACGCAGGCCTCTGAAATGGTCCAGCACGCCTATCATCTTTGATATTGAGGACCACCCGGATCGCATAACTGCGGTCGGGTGCTTGCCGATGTTGGTCTCACCAACAATCCGCAACCTCAAGGTCACTAAGATGCTAGTTGACGGCGGGGCCGGCTTGAACCTGATCTCCTCCGCAGTGCTCCAGAAGCTCCAGATCCCCGACAGCGAGCTCGAAGAGACCGGCAGATTTCAAGGAATCAACCCGGGAAGGAGCAAGCCAAAGGGAAAGATCACGTTGCCGGTAACATTTGGCAGTGAGCTGAACTTCAGGACTGAGAGGGTCATGTTTGACGTTGCCGACATTCCATTACCTTATAATGGAATCCTTGGCCGTCCGGCACTCGCCAAGTTCATGGCAGCCTCTCACTATGCATATAACGTACTGAAAATGCCAGGCCCAATAAGTGTCATCTCTGTCCCTGGCGACAAGAAGGATGCTCTTATCTGTGCCGACAAGATCTACAGGGAAGCAGCAGCCGCAGCAGAATGGAGGTCACTTGCCGCTGCTCCCGGGGGGAAGAAGAAGACCAAGTCCGGCAAGAGCTCTGGACCTGACAAACATGAGTTTGCGCAGGAGCATGTTAAGATGCCAAGGAGAATGGTGCAGCGCCCAGTTTACTTTGTCAGTTCTCTTCTGCAGGGGGCTAGATCAAGGTACTCTGGTGTGCATAAGTTGCTTTTCGGCCTCCTCATGGCCTCGAGAAAGCTGCGCCATTACTTCCAAGCACATGAGATCATAGTCGTCACTCGCTTTCGCTGAAGAGGATACTGCAAAATCCAGAAGCAACAGGTAGGATTGTCGAGTTGGCGCTGGAACTGTCAAGCTTTGGCCTCAAGTTTGAGAGCACCACAACTATCCAAAGCAGAGCATTGGCAGAGTTCATAGCAAAGTGGACACCAACCCCAGATGAAGAAATTCCAGAAACGAGCATCCCCGTCAAAGAGGCAAGCAAAGAGTGGCTGATGTACTTCGATGGAGCCTTCTCGCTGCAAGGCGCCGGTGCAGGTGTGCTGCTTGTCGCACCCACCGGAGAGCACCTCAAGTACGTAGTCCAGATGCACTTTCCCAAAGAGTAAGCAACCAACAATACTGCAGAGTATGAAGGATTGCTTGCCGGTCTTAGAATCGCAGCAGACCTTGGGATTAAGAAGCTCATTGTCAGGGGTGACTCACAGCTTGTCGTCCGACAAGTGAACAAAAACTACCAGAGCCCGTTGATGGAAGCGTATGTCGATGAAGTGAGGAAGCTAGAGGAGCACTTTGACGGCCTACAAATGGAGCATATCCCAAGAGCTCAGAATGATATTGCTGATGGCCTGTCAAAGTGCGCCGCACTAAAGTTACCTGTGGAACCAGGGATCTTTGTGCTTAAGTTGACTCAACCATCCGTAACACCATCAACTGGACAAAGCAAAAAGAGGAAGTTGATTTCTAGTGACTACTTTCCCGTAGACCTCCCCGAAGCCGCCGCCAAGAAAGTCCCCAAGATCGACACCAAGGATGCTGAGGGGCAGTCTGCTCCGGCAAGCCTAATGGTTTGTTCCGTTGAAGCAGACGCTCCCGACAAGTTTTGCTCCGGCAAGCTTGCCGGGGAACATCAAGCTCCGGCAGGGCCGCAAGTCCTTGTCGTAGAAGCAGATGTTCGCGCAGCAGAAGATGTGCCTTTAGTCCTTGTTGTTGAGCCACAGGCTCCAGCATGGGCACAGCAGATTGTCCATTTCCTTCAGATAGGAGAACTTCCCGAAGAACAAGAAGAAGCGGAAAGAGTAGCCCGGCAGTCAAGCATGTACCAGTTTGTCGATGGCATACTGTACAGAAGAAGACTCAACGGTGTGAAATTGAAGTGTATTCGCCGGGAAGATGGACAAAAGCTGTTGGCAGAGATACATGGAGGCGTATGTGGCCACCACATCGGCGCCAGAGCACTTGCCGGCAAAGCTTTCCGGCAAGGTTTCTTTTGGCCAACAACCCTCCAGGATGCAACTGCACAAGTAACCAAGTGTGAAGCGTGCCAGTTCCACTCCAAACAGATACACCAGCCAGCTCAAGCTCTCCAGACAATCCCTTTATCCTGGCCATTTTCGGTCTGGGGGCTCGATATCCTCGGCCCCTTCCCCCGAGCTGTCGGGGGCTTTGAGTACTTGTACGTCGCAATCGACTAGTTCACAAAGTGGCCGGAAGTGCAGCCAGTGAGGAAGGTGACAACACAGTCAGCAGTCAAGTTCTTTAGGTCAATTGTTTGCCGTTTCGGGATCCCTAACAGGATCATCACCGACAACGGCATGCAATTCACGAGCCGCACCTTCATGCAGTACATCCAAGACCTTGGCGCCAAGGTCTGCTTCGCTTTTGTTGCTCATCCGAGAAGCAACGGTCAAGCAGAGAGGGCAAATGCTGAAGTGCTGCGCGGGCTCAAGACCAGAACTTTCGACAGGCTGCACAGGTGCGGAAGGAACTAGATCGAGGAGCTGTCGGTGGTTCTTTAGTCGATCAGAATGACGCCAAATCGAGCCACTGGCCAGACACCTTTCGCTCTAGTCTATGGAGCAGAGGCAGTTCTCCCCACGGAACTCGTATATGGATCACCTCGAGTGCTCGCTTATGATGAGCTTGAGAAAGAACAGCTGCGGCAAGACGACGCGCTGCTCCTCGAGGAAGATCGTCTTCAGGCTGCTGTACGAGCTGCTCGATACCAGCAAGCTTTGCGCTGCTATCATAGCCGCAAAGTTAAAGCCAGAAGCTTCGAGGAAGGCGACCTTGTTCTTTGGCACGTTCAGTCTGCCAAGAATTCCAACAAGTTGACGCCGAAGTGGGAAGGCCCTTATCGGGTGAGACAAGTCACAAGGCCTGGCGCTGTCCGCCTTGAGACCGAAGATGGCATTCCAGTGAGCAACTCCTGGAACATAGAACATCTTCGTAAGTTTTTCCCATAAGACGCGGTTGCCGGAACCCGTTCTGGCAACCACCTTTTGTACAAGTCTTGCCGCTGTTGCATGTAATCCTTTGTACAAAGCCGGGCGCAGATCCCGTGCATAAGTAAAACCCCATGTGCTCCGCACAGCTTGTCCATTTCATTCATTAGTTCCTTTCTTGCATGCGATTATCTGACACTTTGTGCAGCATTTACATCCGGTAAGCAGTAACGAGCCGAAGAGCTCCATTATTATTATTTTGTCTTCTTTCTTTTTCTTTTAAAGGAAAAGAAGGTCCTCTCGCACAAAAGTTTGCCGGGGGGAAGGAGAAGATTGTGGTGTGGGCCAGGCGTCGTTCAAGCAAAGACTTGCCTTACCGGGAAGCAAATAACAGAAAAGCTAAGTTGCCAAAGTTTGAGCAATCATTTTTTTAAATTTTTGAGTTATCTTCCTCGAACGACCCTGCTTTGTATGGAAAACCTGTGCGCGGAGGAACCAACTCGTGGCTAGTTGCGCCCTTACTTTGTTTCGAGTCCGCTCAACAGCTTAAGCGTGCTGCATCTAGTCACGACAAGGTTTCTTGTCGGAAGCAGCGCCGCCAGCAGGCTGCTGAAGTTCCGCACTCAGCGCTCGCGGCTCGGGCGCCTGCGCCGACAAGTTCCCTAGAAGCGTAGGGTGAAAACATACAAAGGGAGGAATCTAGTAGAGGAAATAGCATTGCAATTGATAGACAGAAATAAAGTTATATTACAAAGATAACTTGTCGCTGCTCTAACAGACTGTTCTCATAACATGACTAGCAGCAACAAGGGAAAAGAAGAAATGGGCGGCCTAATTTACGCGTCCGCCCTCGACTCGCTTGATCTCGCTCACCTTGTCCACAATGGGTGCGACAAGGGCCTTGAGTGCATCCAGATCGGCATCAGGCGGCAAGGATCAGAGGACATTGGTGAAGCTGAGGCCTAGATTGCGGAAGGCTACCTTCATCAGCACCTTCTGGAGGACCCCGGCACAGATTTTGCGTGACTCGTCGGCCAGCTGCTTCGGGATCCTCTCCCGGAGTCGCTGGAGTGCCGTCGCCACGCCCTTGAAGAATAGGCTGAGCTTGGCGCTGGGTTGAAGGCTCTCGTCGGAAGGATACCCAAAGTCATCCATCCCCAGCTGCGCCAGCTCCTCGTTGATGACGGCGGCAGTGTTCACCAGGCTCTCGGTCCAGTGCTCCACCGTGTCTCTGAATGAGTTCTGGGTAACTGCAATGCTCTCTAGCAGCGCAGCGTCAGCCTTGACCTTCTCCGCCAAGGTCTTCTCCCGCTCCTTGGAGGCTTCCAGTGTCTGCGTCAGCGTGGCCAGCTTCAGCTCCAGGTCTGCTTTGGAATCCTTGGCGGCGCTGAGCTCCTTGCCCCTCTCAGCGAGAAGGCCTTGCAGTTCACCATGGGCGGCAGCATCCTTCTCGCGCTCACGCTTGAGCGCGGCAATCTCCTCGCCGCTCCTCCCAATATCGGCCTCCAGCCGCGCCACCTTCTCCTCTAGCTCCTTATTGGCGTCCTCTGCAGTTGACGCGGCATACTTTGCCTCCTTGAGTGCCCCGCCAAGTGCTCGCTCGCGCTCGGCGAGCTCTTCCTCGCAGCTGTCGAGGTGGGCCTTCCTCTGCACTAGCTCGCCTGCCCGCGCGGACTGCTTCTCGGCAGCAAGCCTTTGTTCCTCTTCAGCCTCGACCTTCTCGAGAAGAAAGGCCGTGCGCTCCTCGTCTACTCGCTTCCGCTCCTGCGCCAGGGATCGAAGAGCTTCTTGATTTTGTCCCCGGAGCTCCTCCACGCGCTTCTCCATGTCAACTTCCGCCTTCGCGACAAGCGCTTCCCGGGAAGCCAGCTTGGCTTGCCGGGTGCGGTAGAGTGACAGCAGCTTCCGCAGTAGCTGCTCCTCCTCAGGCTCGCCGCTGCTACTGCCGGGCACGTCGACCAATGAGAGCCCGGCGGAGGCGAGCACCTCCCCGTCAAAAGTCTCCCCCTCGACCGGCGCCCTGGAGCTCGACGCCCAGGGCAGCTTGATGAAGATGTCGTCGCCGGCCTTCAAATAGGCGCCGGACTGGGGCTCCTCGGAGCCCGGCTCCGCAGAAGCGGCAGAGGGTTCAGCGGTCGGTGCAGCGCCCGGCGCTCCTGCGGCCTCAGGGTCGTTAGTGCGATCGCCCGACCCCTCACCGGCTTCCGCAGCAGCAGCCCCGGCGGCCTCCTCGCCGGCGGTCGCATCAGCAGCGGCACATTCCTTGCCGGGGCCCTCAGTCTCCATTGGCTCAGCCGAAGATGGGTCTGAAGAAAGAAGAGGGGAGGAAAATCAATCAAGAATCCAAGAAAGGAAAAACGAAAGAAGCAGAACCCAAGGGAAAGTTTCTGGGCAAATGGATTACCTGCGCCAAGATCTTCAGTTGCGGCCGCAGTTGCCGCAGGATCAGCAGTGTCGTGCCTTGCCGGAGAGTCCTCCCTTGCCGGAGAGCGCTCCCTTGCCGGGGACTCCTCCCTTGGCGGCGCAGTCGAAGCAGGTGGCACTTTGGGACCGGCCTCCGGGCGCTCCTGATGAGGCTGCTCTGCTCCTCCACAAGTCAACAAACAAGATATCAACAAAGGAAAAAGCACTCAAGCGCGCCCGACAGCAGAAGGATAAACTATGAACTTACGCTTGGGGTTGCGCTGGGGGCTGCGCTGGGGGCTGCTCTGAGGGGTGATTGCCGGGTCCGTCAAGGTGGTCTCGGATCCACCTCCTGCCGACGCGATGGGGTCATCCTCGATGACGATCACCGCGGCCTTGGCCCTCTTCGCCGCTCTCTGGGCCAGTGTTCTGAAAAGAAAGAAGTCCAGATTGGAGCGAGTCAGATACAAGATATAAACAGCACGATTGAAGGATTATAAGAGCACCAAAGGACCTTACTCTTCTTCCTCCTCGTCGGAGCTGAGCGCGGAAAGATCGAAGTCCGCTCCTCCTCCGGTGCGGCGAGGTGGAGGAGTAGGATCCCTTGCCCGCTTGGCGGGGGCAGTGGCAGTGGCCCGGGAAGATCCCGCTCCAGTTGCCGCTGCTGCGTGAGGCGCTCCCGCGGCAACATTGCTTGCCGCGGTAGAGCGCGTCGCGTGGCTCGGTGGCTGTGGAGCCGACTGCCGCCCTGCTGCGTCCCCGGCCCTGCGAAGCCGCCTCCTTGGCGGGGCCGGGGGCTCCGCCTGCGGCAAGCTCTCTGAAGGCTCAGCCTCCTCCTCGCCGGCCTCGCTCGACTCGGCTTCGGAACCAGCAGGCTCCTCCTCGCCCATGAACTCCGTGCGTTCGGCAAGGTTTACCGCCTCTGCGGCCTCTGCCTCCTCCACGGTAAACCCAAACACACCCGCAGCAGCTGCGGCCGCAGCCTCTTCCGCCCTGGTAGCGATGAGCTGCAGCTCCTCGTCGGTGGTGTCACGAGTGAGGCTCTTCTGCTCGTCAGCGCGGACCGGCAATTCCTCCAAGGTGTCGAAGAACGCTCGCACAACGTCGTCCGCAGGCTCTTGCCAAGTGGGGACGATGCCGTGTGAATCGCACAACGGCATCATGGCACGGATCCGGTCAAGCGAAGAATTATTGCACAAAGGAACTACGCCCCTCGGCAGTGTGAATGGGTGCTGGGGGTCGCATTTGAATAACTCCAAGAGCATTGCGTCCAACTCCAGGACAGTGAAGTTGTAGTTGAGGCCCGGCCGCAGCCTCATGATGTTCGCCGAATTCTTGAATTCCCAGGTGGGCCTCCTCCTCTCCTACAGGGGGGCGATGCGGCGGCGGAGGAAATCTGCCCTGACAGCACCTACGGTGAGCCCAGCAAGCCTGAGGCGAAGAATCCTAGTGATGGCGATCTTCAGCCTCTCGTCTTCCGGGGCCATGTTGCTCTAGTCATGGCCGCGCACTATTGGAGTTTGGCGCACGGCGGTGAAGGGCTGTGGATCCTCCTCGACAATCCAACACCACTCCGCTCTCCACTCCTCCCACTTGCTGCGGAGCTCACCCTCCAAGTACGCATCCTTCTTGCCGACTCTCGAGATCCAAGCAATACCTCCGGCAAGCGGCTCTCCTCTCTCTACCCGAGGCATGAAGTAATGGCGGAAAAGGGCTACGCTAGGGTGGACTCCGACAAAGTTTTCGCATAAGTGTGCGAAAACTGCCATGGTAAGGACAGCATTGGGGGTGAAGTCAAGGAGGCGGAAGCCGTATGTGTTCATAATGTCACAAAAGAACTCCGAGAAGGGCGGGCAGAGCCCGCAATAGAAGAATAGCGGGAAGAACGGGTACCCATTTGGAGCTGGCCTCGAAGCGGTAGCCGGGAGTACCCTCGTGCGTGGATGCGCACGCGTCTCCGTCGCCCAAAAGAGGTAGAAGTACTCCCTCAGCTTCTGCACGCCGAGCTGGGGGGTGAAGATCGCCCGCTCCTTCCGCAGCGCCGCGAGCCGCTGCGCCTCGGCCGACTTCACGCCCTTTCCCTTGTCGGCTTTCGGGGCCATGGCGGAGGTGGAGGAGAAGGTCGACGGCATGGTGATGCTGTTGGCAATGGGGGGGGGGCGGAATGCTGCTCTCTCGGCTTCGAGAAGAAGGGGGGAGCGGCGGAGTTTGTGAAGAAGGAGTAGCAACAAGCAGCGAGGGGGAACGAACTGCCCCTGTTTCCTCTGCTTATAAAGAGGGACGGGGCGGACATTTCGGCCTTCCACTTAAACAACCACCCACGATCTCTCCCACGATGCCGCATTCAACGCGTGCCGTTATGGGAGAGTGCGGTGGAAACGGAACAAGATTTGGCGTGGCCCAGCCCGCGTGTGCCCGTGCCCTGACTTGGGCCTGGCCCAATAGCGCTCGGCACCGTGTCTGGCCCAGGCCCGGGGGCTACTGTCGGTGTACTAGATTAGGGGTACCCTAGTACCCCGAACTTGTGCACGGGCAGTTGCAGCACCCCGCGGCAAAGGCTTGCCGGGTGATCGCCAAGATCCCCCAAGGTTCCCTTGGAGCCATCCAAGAACAAAGTATTTAAGCTAAGGAGACAAGATCCCGGCAAGGGGAGCTTGCCGGGAAGGCCAACCAAGGCGCTCCAATGAACTTGCCGCGACGCGTCACGCGCTCCGGCAAGGTAACAAGGCCCCGGCAAGAGGAGCTTGCCGGGAAGACAAACCAAGGTACCTCGAAGCCCGGTGAGCGACAAGCTTCTGGACCCGACAAGATAACAACAGCGGCAAGGCGCTTGCCGCGGCAGGCGGCCACTCTGCGTCCACGCTCCAGCGCATCCACCAACGTGTCGCTCTGGGGGCCTCTCCGGACGTGCGTGGCAGAAGGCTGTGCAGCTAGCAGTGCGCAGTGGCATGCGAAGCTGACAAGATCGCCATCGTGGCGAACGGTGGCGCCCCTAACGGTCCTTTTCTGCACTGTTCGGGTGACTCAGATGGGCATTTAATGCCCTCTTCCCCTTCCGTCAGGGTTAGGTAGGGTGCACTGTACAAGCAACTGTATCAACTACCTTGCTTTTTACGTTTTTACCCTCCTCTGCGTTGCCACCTGTCGGTGACCCCTTTAGCGTATAAAAGGAGGCCCATGCACAACGTAGGTGGGGTTCGGCTCATAGGTTCGGGGCCTCAGACAGTTTGCTTCGATCCATCCGTAGCCCAGAGAACATCACACTCTCGCTTTGGAGAGCAAGAACACCAGATAATACAACCAGACAAGCAGCACTAGGAGTGTTATCTCTCCGGAGAGCTCCGAAGCTGGGTAAACTACTCGTGTGCTTCGCCTCGATCCGCTCTTCGTGCGATCTCCGCCCCCCGCCGAACCGAAAGGGGCCCGGTCCGCCGGCCCCATAGGTGTTCGTGGATCAGTTTCCCCGACACTTATAAGCCCTTTATGTGGTGTCGCTCAGACGCCCGACTGAGGCATGTTTGTTTTTTACCATCAATTCGAGATGCCGCTTCAGACATCCGAATGGTGCATTTTATTCCTACTTTGTCATTACATATTCGTTGTTACATATTAATAACCTGCTTGCATGCATCAAGGATTTTATTTTTATGACTGACGTTGTGATCATAGAATATTTTTTTGAGCATGTTTATCGATTGTTATATTATACCTGTGTTCATAATGTTTGCGAGTACATTCAAAGTACTCACTGGCTTGTCCCTGACTATTGTCTTGGCCAGATTTCTTGCGCGGAGAGGAGCGACCGTGATGACAGCCCCGGAACCTACGCAATGGTGATAGCAGCCTCGCGAAGATAGGAGTTAACCTGGTCAGCTGTTCCTGTGGGAAATGGAGTCCCATAGATGCTGATGATCCACAAATCGCTTCCTCCTTCAACCATTAGAAACCATTTGTTGTACTCACAGACTAGAATGGTCTTGTACTGCATATTTTCTATTTTGCTTGGAATTTCTGTATCATGTTGGTGCCTCATCAGCTAACAGTAATCCTGGGGCTGGTGAGCACAAAGGCCATTTTCTGGGAAATTAATACCCGAAAAACCGGTCGCGACAAACTGTTACAACTACTATAAAATCCCAAAAACATTTATCTTTACTTTTGCTACCGCTACTATTATTATCATACCACTTTTGCTAGTAAACACTTTGCTGCAGATACTAAGTTATCCAGGTGTGGTTGAATTGAAAACTCAACTGCTAATACTCAAGAATATTCTTTTGCTCCCCTTGTGTCGAATCAATAAATTTGGGTTGAATACTCTACCCTCGAAAGCTGTTGCGATCCCCTATACTTGTTGGTTATCAAGACTAATTTCTGGCGCCATTGCCGGGGAGCATAGCTTTATTCTCTGAGTCACTTGGTATTTATATCTGTTGATCACTATGAAGAACTTGAAAGAAGATCGAACTACTATTTTGCCCTCAACTATGAGGGGAGGTAAGGAACTGCCATCTAGCTCTGCACTAGATTCTCCTTCCGTTATTAGTAGGCTTGCGACACCTAAACCTGCTACTGCTATGAATTCTGATATCTCGCATGTTATTGATGATGCCACTTCTGCTATGCATGATGAAACTACTTCTGTGCGTGATACTACTTTGCCATTAGGTGAATTTCTAGATGAACAACTTGCTAGATTTAGGGGGAATGAAATTACTGAAGATCCTATTACTGATGACAGTGATGATGAAGATCCCCTCAATGATTATGTTTTACTTGTTGATCCTAAGGGTTATGTTATGCATGAAACAACTGCTATGGAAATTCTTGCTTGCAATGATAGAAATGATCTTAAGAAATTATTAGCTAAATGGAAGCAGCAGTCTCTTAATTCTAGAATGAAACCCGATCCTGCTTTTGCTACTTCACCTATCTGTGTTACTGATAAGGATTATGAATTCTCTGTTAATCCTGATATTATTACTTTAGTTGAATCGGATCCTTTTTATGGGCTTGAATCTGAAACTGTTGTGGCACATCTTACCAAGTTGAATGATATAGCCACCCTATTTACTCATGATGAGAAGTCTCGCTATTTATATATCCTTAAGATATTTCCGTTCTCATTAAAGGGTGATGCTAAGACTTGGTATAATTCTCTTGCTCCTGGTTGTGTGCGTAGTCTCCAGGATATGATTTATTACTTCTCTGCTAAATATTTCCCTGCTCATAAGAAACAAGCTGCCTTGCACGAAATATATAATTTTGTGCAAATTAAAGAAGAGAGTCTCCCACAAGCTTGGGGGAGGCTTCTCCGGTTACTTAATGCTTTGCCTGATCATCCTCTTAAGAAAAATGAAATACTTGATATCTTTTATAATGGACTAACTGATGCTTCCAAGGACTACTTGGATAGTTGTGCTGGTTGTGTTTTCAGGGAAAGAACAGTCGACGAAGCTGAAATATTATTGAATAATATGTTGACTAATGAAAATAATTGGACTCTTCCTGAGCCAGTTCCTGAAGTAATTCCTAAACCAATTGATCCAACTCCTGAGCCTATTCCTAAACCCACTCCGAAGAAGAGAGGTGTATTATTTCTCAGTCCTGAAGATATGCAAGAGGCAAAGAAATCAATGAAAGAAAAAGGCATTAAAGCTGAAGATGTTAAGAATTTACCTCCTATTGAAGAAATACATGGTCTTAATTTACCGCCTGAAGAACCACATTGTCTTGATAACCCGACACAGGTAGTAAAGGTAAATTCTCTCTATAGATATGATAAAGTTGAAATACCCTCTACTAAATTTCATAGCCCTTGTTTTGATGAATTTGATGACTTTATGGCTAGACAAGAAAGTTCTAATGCTTATGTTGGTAGAGAGTTAAAGAATAATGCTTTCGAGATAGGACGCGTAGGTGATAATCTGGCTAGAGTTAAAGATGAACTTCACCGCGTTAGCAAATATGCTTCTATGGTTGCTACTCAAGCTGAGCAAGTACTCAAAGCTCAAAATGATCTGCTTGATGAATTGAATAATAAAAATGACTTTACTGTTAGAGTGGCTACTAGAACTGGTAGAATGACTTAGGAACCTTTGTATCCTGAAGGCCACCCTAAGAGAATTGAGCAAGATTCTCAGAGAAATAATTTAGAGGCACCTAGTTCTTCTAAAAAGAAAAAGAAGAAAAATAATAGGACTTTGCATGCTTCTAGTGATCCTACTGTAGACACACCTAAGAATCCCAATGATATTTCTATTTCTGATGCGGAAACACAATCAGGTGATGAACATGAACCTAGTGATAATGTTAATGATAACGTTCATGTTGATGCTCAACCTAGCAAAGACAATGATGTAGAGATTGAACCAGCTGTTGATCTTGATAACCCACAATAAAAGAATCAACGTTATGATAAGAGAGATTTTGTTGCTAGGAAGCATGGTAAAGAAAGAGAACAATGGGTTCAGAAACCCATGCACTTTCCTCCTAAACCATCCAAGTCAAAGGATGATGAGGATTTTGAGCACTTTGCTGAAATGATTAGACCTATTTTCTAACATATGCGCTTAACTGATATGCTTAAAGTAAATCCTTATGCTAAGTATATGAAGGATATCATTACAAATAAAAGAAAGATACTGGAAGCCGAAATTTCCACCATGCTTGCTAATTACACTTTTAAGGGTGGAATACCAAAGAAACTGGGAGATCCGGGTGTACCAACTATACATTGCTCTATTAAAAGAAATTATGTTAAAGCTGCTTTATGTGATCTTGGATACGGTGTTAGTGTTATGCTTCTCTCTTTATATCGTAGACTTGAATTGAATAAGTTGACACCTACTGAAATATCTTTGAAAATGGCCGATAAATCAGCTGCTATACTTGTCGGTATTTGTGAGGATGTGCCTGTTGTAGTTGCAAATGTCACTATCTTAACGGACTTTGTTATTCTTGATATTCCTGAGGACGATAGTATGTCTATTATCATTTGTAGACCTTTTCTTAATACTGCAGGGGCTGTTATTGATTGCAACAAAGGCAATGTCACTTTTCATGTTAATGGTAATGAGCATACGGTACACTTTCCGAGGAAAAAATCTCAAATTCATAGCATCAATTCTATTGAAAAAGTTCCAACTATCATATTGGAGGTTTTGAATTTCCTCTCCCCACTTTCAAGAAAAAGTATGATATTCTTACTGTTGGGGATTTTCATATCCCCGTTGAGGTAACTTAGTGTTATTCGAAATTTCTCTAGTTTCGTGTTATTCGGAATGAGCTTGTTAACAAGACTTGATCAACCTTGTTAGTGGATTCATTTTGATGACCACGAGATGGATGAAACTAGAAGTCACAACCTTCTGTGCTCTCTTTTTACTTTCTGTTATTTAGAATATATAAAGAAGAAATAGTATTATCTGTCTGTTTTCTGAATTATGTATGCATTAAAAAAATAGTCCGAAAATAAAAGTGCTCCAAATGCCCTACAAATTTAGTATGATTTTTCTGGAATATTTGAGGATTTTAGGCACTGAAAACACTGCAAAAGGGGCAAGCACCAGGCCACGAGAGAGGAGGGCGCCCCCCTGTAGGGCGCCCCCCCTATCTCGTGGGCCCCTGGTGGGTCTCCTCCACTTATGCCAGCACCCACACACTTCATCTTCTACCCAAAAAATAATCCCCATCCAGCTCAAGCACGAGTTCTAGCTCGTTTTGCTGTGATTTTCGATCTCTTAGCTCAAAGCTCCATTCGCAAAACTGCTTTGGGAGATTGTTGCTTGGTATGTGACTCCTCCATTATTCCAATTAGTTTTTGTTCTAGTGCTTTATTCATTGCAAATTTTTGCAGCATAGGTGACCATGTTCCTGAGCTTGCATGTTAAATTTTTGAGGTCTCAAGCAATTCCAATGCATGATATAGGCTCTAGGCACTTGTAGGAGTAGTTGCTATCAATCTTGTTTAGTTTTATTCACTTTTATTTTGAAGTTACTAAAATTTCAGAAATTTTCAGAAAATGTTAAGGAGGCTCTTTGAAGGCTCTTATAGCCAAAGCTCTAAGGAAAAAACAAGACAAAGAGAAGGAAAAACCCAAGTATAATCTTCCTCGCTTAGCGGAAGTACGGTCATGTGAATGGCCGTGTGAGGATTTCTTGAAAGAAGCCGGAATTCATGAAGACTTTTATGCTTTAATCAGGACTGCAGGCCTCACTGGTTTCATGAACGACCGAATCGATCAGTATCTCTTACTTACCAATACTTTCGTGCAAATTTTTTACTATTATCCTAAGAAGTCACTGCCTGCAGTATCATTTCATTTATATGATGAATTCAGAGAAATGTCTTTACGTGATTTTTGCACGGTGTGTAGGATACTTTATGAGGGAGAATTAGAGGAACACCATCATGAAGATGTGGATGGCTTCGTTAAAACTATTGCTGTAGAAGAGCCAAAGAAGGGCTCGGAGGCAAAAGTCTCTAGCATACACTTTCCTATTTTACGCTACTTTGCCATATTTGCTAGTAGATGCTTGATTGGTTGTGGGAATAGTGGAAATTTGAGCGTTCCAGATATGATTATTCTTCAACATGCTTTGCTGGGAGACAATACTTTTAGTATGGGTGCCGTCGTTGCTAAACGGCTAGCGCTGAATCGTACAAAAGGCCCCATATTTGGAGGTATCTATGCTGCACATCTTGTTGAACATTTTCAGATACCCATTAGGCACCTTGAGGAGGAGCAGACAAAATTACCTCCTCACATTTTAGATTACAAGAGCATGGTAGCACACAAGTTTATTGTTGACAACGAAGAGAAGATGCTCTTGTATAGACTTAGATTCAATAAGAAACACTTTGAGTTTCTTATTTTGCCAGCACCTCTGTTATTTGACTTGCTTGCAGAAAATCACCTTGTTACGCCGGAAGCGGTGAACTACCATCTAGCCCAAGCTTTTACTCCGGAACCTGAACCTGAGCCGGAACCTGAATTGGACCCTTATCGTGCATCATCTGTCCAGTGGGATCCGGAGATGACTAGCCAGTGGTATCCTGATTACACCTCCCACTACACCGATGAGAGTAGCGGCTGTCCTTGGTATTAGACCAACTTAGGCCAAAACCCTAAGCTTGGGGGAGTACGTATTTCTCACCGACTTTACATTCATGTTCACACACTAGTTGTCGGTTCTCACACTCTTTCATTATATTATCCATGTTAGTTTAAATTTCTTTTTCTAGTTTTCTTCTTGTGTGTTTGATAAACCTTAAGAAAAACCAAAAAAATTAGTTAGTTTAATTTCCATGCTTGTAGTAGAAATTAAAATGAAAATCCAAAAAAATTTATCGTTCTTCTTTTACTTGTTGGGAGCTTTCCCGTGTAAATAGTTTTATTTTCTTTTCTTTCTTTTCGGGGTCGAGAAGACCATATTGAAAATGCTTAGTGGCTCTTATATGCAAGATTGTTTATTTAACTTAGAGCCCATATTACTTGTCTTCTCTCTTGAGTTGAATGCTTCCAGATTCGAGCTTAGTCCAATGCACGTGCACTCTTATTATTATACACATCGTTCGGTCGTGCAAGTGGAAGGCAATAATGACGATATATGATGGACTTATTGGGATGAGAAAAGCTTGTATGAACTCGACCTCTCTTGTTTTTGTAAATATGATGATTCATTGTTCCTGAGTCAGCTATTATGAAGTAAACATATTTGCAACGACATTTAGAGATTATAGTTGCTTGTGCCATGCTTGATTAGCTATGAGTTATAATGGTTTACTTTGCGTGCCAACATGTTATTAGAATGATTATGATGTGGTATGATGGGATGGTATCCTCCTTTGAATGTATTAAGTGACTCAACTTGGCACATGTTCACGCATGTAGTTGAATCAAATCAACATAGCCTTCATGATATTTATGTTCATGGTAGATTATATCCTACTCATGATTGTACTCGATGTAAATTAATTTTAATGCATGTTTTACGACTGTTGTCGCTCTCTCAGTTGGTCGCTTCCCAGTCTTTTGCTAGCCTTCACCTGTACTAAGTGAGAATACTGCTTGTGCATCCAAACTCCTTAGACCCCAAAGTTGTTCCATATGAGTCCACTATACCTACCTATATGCGGTATTTACCTACCGTTCCAAGTAAATTTATATGTGCCAAACTCCAAACCTTCAAATGGAATTCTGTTTAGTATGCTTGAGCAGCTCAAGTTTCAACTAGGGCTGCCTATATCTTCCATGCTAGGTGGGTTATTCTCAAGAGGAGTGGACTCCGCTCCTCATTCACAAGAAAGGGCCGGTAACCGGGATGCCCAGTCCCATGATCCAAAAAGATCAAAGCAAATCAAAATAATTAAACAAAACTCCCCCAGGGCTATTGTATGTTGGAGGCACTCGTCGTTTCGAGCAAGCCATGGGTTGATGCTTGTTGGTGGTTGGGGGAGTATAAACCTTTACCATTCTGTTTGGGAACTGCCTATAATGCATGTAGTATGGAAGATACAGCCATCTCATAGTTGGTGCGTTGACAGCAAAAGTATGCCGCTCAAAATGTTATTCAATCTCTATTTTAAAATCGAGATCTGGCACCTCTACAAATCCCTGCTTCCCTCTGCGAAGGGCCTATCTATTTACTTTTATGTTGAGTGATCACCCTTCTTATTAAAAAGCACCCGCTGGAGAGCACACTGTCATTTGCATTCATTATTATTGGTTTATATTGGGTATGACTTGACTGGATCTCTTTTACCGTGAATTACAATGTTTAGTCAGTCCTTGATCTTTAAAGGTGCTCTGCATTTATGTTTTGCAGTCTCAGAAAGGGCTAGCGAGATACCATTTTATTATATCATGTTATGATTATTTTGAGAAAGTGTTGTCATCCGAGTTTTATTATTATGGCTCGCTAGCTGATTACGCTATTGATATGAGTAATTGTGAGATCTCTGTGTTATTGTTAGTATGGTTAGTTCATAATATTTGCGGAAACTTGAATGCTGGCTTTTCATGTTACAACAACAAAAGCAATAGAGTTTGTAAAAGTTTTTCTTTTTCACTTTCAGTTTATCAACTGAATTGCTTGATGACAAGCAAAGGTTTAAGCTTGGGGGAGTTGATACGAATCCAACATATCTACTTTTCCAAATACTTTTGCCCTTGTTTTGGACTCTAACTTGCGTGATTTGAATGAAACTAACCCGGACTGACGCTGTTTTCAGCAGAACTGCCATGATGTTGTTTTATGTGTAGAAAAGAAGAGTTCTCGGTATGTCCAGGAAATCCACGGAGGCACTTTTCAGATTTAATAAGAATTTTTGGCGAAAGAATTAGTGCCAGGGGGCCCACGGCCTGTCCACGAGACAGGGGGGCTCGCCCTCCCTAGGGCGCGACCCCCTATCTCGTGGCCCCCCTAGACACCTCCCGACCTCAACTCCAACTCCATATATACCGTCTCGGGGAGAGAAAAATCAGGGAGAAAGTTTCATCGCGTTTCACGACACGGAGCTGCCGCCAAGCCCTAATCTCTCTCGGGAGGGCTGATCTGGAGTCCGTTTAGGGCTCCGGAGAGGGGGATTCGTCGACGTCGTCATCATCAACCATCCTCCATCACCAATTTCATGATGCTCACCACCATGCATGCGTAATTCCATCGTAGGCTTGCTGGACGGTGATGGGTTGGATGAGATTTACCATGTAATCAAGTTAGTTTTGTTAGGGTTTGATCCCTAGTATCCACTATGTTCTGAGATTGATGTTGCTATGACTTTGCTATGCTTAATGCTTGTCACCAGGGCCCGAGCGCCATGATTTCAGATCTGAACCTATTATGTTTTCATGAATACATGCATGTTCTTTATCCTATCTTGCAAGTCTATAGTCACCTATTATGTGTTATGATCCGACAACCCCGAAGTGACAATAATCGGGATACTTCTCAGTGATGACCGTAGTTTGAGGAGTTCATGTATTCACTATGTGTGAATGCTTTGTTCCGGTTCCCTATTAAAAGGAGGCCTTAATATCCCTTAGTTTCCGCAAGGACCCCGCTACAACGGGAGGGTAGGACAAATGATGCCATGCAAGTTCTTTTCCATCAGCACGTATGACTATTTACGGAATACATGCCTACATTACATTGATGAATTGGAGCTAGTTCTATATCACCCTATGTTATAACTATTGCATCAGGAATCGCATCTAGCATAATTATCCATCACTGATCCATTGCCTATGAGCTTTTCATATAATGTTCTTCACTTATTTAGTTTTCCCTTGCTACTGTTACAACTACTACAAAACCCCCAAAACATTTATCTTTACTTTTTCTACCGCTACTATTATTATCATACCACTTTTGCTACTAAACACTTTGCTGCCGATAGTAAGTTATCCAGGTGTGGTTGAATTGACAGCTCAACTACTAATACTCAATAATATTCTTTGGCTCCCCTCGTGTTGAATCAATAAATTTGGGTTGAATACTCTACCCTCGAAAGCTGTTGCGATTCCCTATACTTGTGGGTTATCAATTTGAACCTTGCAATATTTATGGTATTTGTTATATAACGTAATTGGATGTTTAATTTGGTATTGCAATCCTGTCATGTTACAAGTATATATATATATATATAGGGTTGGACTATTCTGTTACCCTCGCACCCTATAAGGAGCGACGCATCCACGACTGACCCAGCCCCAATCCAACCCGCTTCCTACCGCCGGAGGCAGCCGTCATGGGCGAGTGAGCGACGGCGGTATCCGGAGTGAGGGAGCCCGCGGCGCCGTGACCCGCCGTCGGCGAGTTTGCACCACCGGCCCCCGATCCATAGCCACCACTCCCCCCGACGCACCGCCATCTAGCCATGCCGCCGACCCGACCGCCCCCACCATCGGTCGCCTCGTCCGGCGCCGAAGCATCCCCGCGCACCTCCCCGCCGCCGGGCGGCGGAGCCTCCCCGCGCGCTTCCCCGCCTCCGGGCGCCGGAGCCTCCCCGCACGCCTCCCTCTGTCTGGTGCAGGAGCCTCCCCGCTCGCCTACCCGCCGCCTGGTGCAGGAGCTTCCCCGCACACCTACCCGCCGCCGGGCGTAGGAGATTCACCTGGGCCGTGATCCACGCCTCCTGCCTCCACCCCTCGACAGACCTCGTCGACAGAGCTCCACCACAAGCACGGTCGTCTCCCCAACAACAATGGCTCCGCCTTCCAAGTTCTTGCCAATACGCCGCCAACGAAACGAAGATGGAGTCACATCCAACAAGATACAGGTGATGAATCCTTCCCACATAAATTACTAGCAACATAAGTTTTTGAGATCTGGGTTTGAATGAAGATATGTACCACGTTTCTGTCAATTTATCAGTTCATCAGTTTATCTGTGCTGCTATGCTCTTCCTACATGTTACACTATTAGGGTCATGAGTACAAAAATTGTGTGTTGCATCAGTACATTGCAAATGCTAGCATCAGTTCATTGACACCCCTGACATTTGATGCACGATTAGGATGTCGAGCTTACTATCAGTGCATCTAATATGCATTGCGTCAGTTCGAGTTAAAATAAAAATTAAACATATGCGTCAGTCCAGGTATAGTGACAAGGTTCAGCTACCGATGACATTTGTATGTTGTTATTCCTAAGAGTACAAGTCATGTAATTGCGTCAGTTCGAACGAGTAACAAAACTGTTACCAAAAAAAATATAAAATTGCTACACAAATAAGTTCAGTGATACATAAGCTAGCGGTACTTGTAATGTATATGCATTGATGCACGATTAGGATGTCGAGCTTACTGCCAGTGCATCTAATATGCATTGTGTCAGTTCGAGTTAAAATAAAAATTAAACATATGCGTCAGTCCAGGTATAGTGACAATGTTCAGCTACCGCTGAGATTTGTATGTTGTTATTCCTAAGAGTACAAGTCATGTAATTGCGTCAGTTCGAACGAGTAACAAAACTGTTACCAAAAAAATATAAAATTGCTACACAAATAAGTTCAGTGATACATAAGCTAGCAGTACTTGTAATGTATATGCATTGATGCACGATTAGGTTGTCGAGCTTACTGTCAGTGCATCTAATATGCTATCTTCAGTACAAGTTAAAAAAAATTAAACATCAGCGTCAGTCCAGGTAGATAGTGACGAGTGAGTGCCACAGTTACACAGTAAGTTCAATGATACATAAACTAGGAGTACTTCTAGTGTAGTTGCATGAGTTACAGAAGAACAGAGGAGAAGTCATGCATGAGTTCAATGTCCAGTTTACAAAAACAGTGCTAAAAAAACGAGCATCAGTACATCCATGTTTTGAACATGAACGTTCATCAGTTCGACTGAAAACGAAACCAGATTAATCACAAAAATTTTTGAATGTTGTTTGCAGAAGCATGCAAGGCGGCGCACGCAGCAAGCATTTGATGAGCAAAACAGATATGGGGCACCACCTGGTTGGGTAACACCAGAAATACCAACTGGATATTTCAACAGTATAGGCAGATTTGAAGATACACCGCAATCATCAGAAGCACAGACAGGTCCTTCTATACAACAAGCAGCAATGTCTGGGAATGCAAGCTTTGCCACCCCTGGGTTGAAACTAGGCCAACAATATCACCAACAACAAATGTTTTCCTTCCGCAGCAAATGCAAAAAGCCAAGGACAGGAAGTCGTGGATGGGTTGCAAGAAGGCTTCCACCAGTCGCTCCGTCAACATCAATCATCCGTGCTGCAAAAGTAGTTGCGACGGGAAGACCAGGGCAAGAAGACATAAATTTTGGCCACTCTAGCAGGTTCAAAAGTACAAGATATGAGCCATATAGACAGGACCAACATCACAATGAATCTGAGGAGAGACAGCTATACAACGAGAGACGGAGATCCTCGTCATCGTTGCTCCCTCCAAGAGATGCATTGCTGCATGTGCCAAGGGTGACACCACCGGTCCCCATAAACCAGGGAGAACAACAAACGCCAGAGGCAGCGCAGAGCTATACACATGTAAGTATCCATACAGAAAAATTTTACAAAGCATAGTCCATACCATGGTGCTGTGACCACCCCATCTAACATTTTTGTTTGATCACTCTTGTGTGCAGCCACCTAACATTGAAGCTTATGTTCTGCCAAGGCTAGATATGAGGTTTGAAACGTTTGAAGAAAGTAAGAACTTCTACAACGTATATGCAAAGCACGCTGGTTTTGCTGTCAGGGAAGGCCCCAAGTTTAAGACAAGAGCCTACCTTTATTGCACGTGCCATCGAGTTTATGAATCAAAGGTGTCTGAAGCAAATAGATAGCGTAACAAGACGACAGCCGGAACTATCTGCGGGGCTAAAATGAGGCTGAAGAAGGAAAAGGATGGAACATTTGTCGTAAAATAGATAGTCTGGGAACACAACCACAGGCTACAGCTCACCGCAGAAATGCTTGTCTTCTTGCACTCCCACAAAAACTTTGACAAAACAATCTTGGAGTACGTCAAGTACCTGCAGTTCAAAGGCATTGAACACGCGCAAATCATGAGCATTCTGGGCGGTGATGACCCTGGTAGCTACTTTCTCGAAATGAACGCCAAAGACCTGATTAACCTGTAGGTACAATCTTGTTCTCCTCCCATAAACCTCCTATGTATTTTTTCCTTTGTCAGTACAAACATATGACGCAACGCATGACCTGACGCCAGTTCAACATGCATTTTTGAATGATCTTTTAGTGTGCAGGAAAGCAAAGAATTCAAGGATGGATGATGTGGACGATGTCCTAAAGACTGTCAACTTCTTTAGGGAGATGAAAGCTATAAACAAAGAATTCTTCCGTGACATGCAGCTCGATGAGTCCGACAGAGTTAAGAACATATTCTGGGCGAACGCAAGCTGCCGAGGGGCGTATCAGGACTTCGGGGACTGTGTAACGTTTGACACATTATATAGGACCAACAAGTACCATATGCCACTTGGCGTGTTTGTCGGAACTAACAACCACTTACAGACTACATTCTTTGGTTTTGCCCAGATAAGAGATGAGGATGCAGATTCATTCAAGTGGTTGTTCGAGACATTTTTAAGGTGCATGAGAAGGAAGGCTCCTACATGCATCCTCACAGGTACACCCGCTAAAACCTCCCCAAACCACCACCCCCTTTCCAAAAAAGAAAAGGAAAGTAACACAATAAAAATGTTGTGTCAGTTCTATTGGTATATATGCACAACCATCTGCTGACCACTCCGAGTCTATTTTCTCATTACTAGACCAGTGCCCGGCAATGGCTTTGGCGATCGCAGATGTTTTCAATAACACATTACATAAGCTATGCCGCTGGCACATTATGAAGAAGTACAAGGAACACCTTGCGTACCTGTATTTCCTGCACAATGACTTTAAGGATGAATTCACATCAATTCTCAACTGGCCCCTCATGTCAACTGAGTTTGAGGATGCCTGGAAAAGACTGATGGATAAGTACAACCTCCACGATGATGCCACAATGGTGGGCATGTGGAATGAGCATGAGAAATGGATATCAGCCTACTTCAAAGAAATTTTCTGCGCCAAAATGAAATCGACACAGCGAAGTGAGAGCATGAACTATGTGCTCAAGAAGAACTACGTAAATGAGAGACATAACCTACACCAGTTTGTCAGCCAGGTAAACTACTGCATCAAAACCAGGAGGCAGACAGAGAACCAGGAGATAATGGGTAACCGGGTATAGCTCTATCACTTGTAGTAAGACAAAAAATTACATGCTTACTAAAGTAAAAACTTTATTAGAAGTTTTTCCTGCGAGAAAACTAACAATTTGGTCATCATTCTTGCATATGCAGAAGGAACAAAACACGCTGACCTTCTATGGGTTTGACACCCAGATGGCAAAGCTGTACACACGAGCTGTGTACAGCGAGATCAGAGATAGGCTAAAGCTGAGCACTCTCTTCACGGCGACAGAGACGGAAGAGCCCACAGAGTACCTAGTGCGCTACAACCACCCGCAAAAACTCTCTGTGTGGGCTCAGCATGCATTCCAGGTGGTTGCAGACCTCGTGGGAGAAACATATGAGTGCGAGTGCAGGCTATGGGACCACACAGGTAAGGACTACAAAAAAGATGTTACATACGGAACTACTTTTTTTGCAAAGTTTTTGTTCGAATGAAATAACAAAAAACATGCACCTCTTCCAAAAACAAATACATGTCTTTTCTGCGTCCATGTCCTGTGCATGATGCAGACAATAAAGGCTGAAAGCGTTCCAGAGAAATACATACTCAGGAGATACACCAAACGCCCGAACATCCAGCCAACATTTGACAGAAATGACTTGAGGACAGTAGCGTCAAACAAGGCATCCCAATACTGCATTGAATGCTCACTGCTGACGCTGAACATGAGGGTGCACAGAAAAAGCTTGAGAAGCCAAGAGCAAATGGCAAGGACGCGAGTCGTCATGGACAAACTTGAAGAAGAACTCGACGCCATGCATTCTGCTGAAAATGGAGGTGTCGCGGGCAATGAAGCCATTGAGCAGGACATTGCTACAATGTTATCCGAGATGAACCATATGGGAGCTATTGACCCGTTTGAGAATGAGGAAGATGAGCAACAGCAAGCGGAGATTGCACGTGTGCACACTCAAGAGCAACGACAAACTCACATGCGAGATCATGAGCTCGATGGTGCTGTAGGCGAACGACATGACAATAGCACATCCTACCAGCAGCAGCAGGAAAAGGTGATTAAACCCCCAATATTCTCAAACACAAAGGGGAGGAAGAGCAAGACGCAAGCAGCGAAAGCTACTAAAGCAGTAGCCAAAAAGCCACCACGCCCCATCAAGCGCGTGGAATTAGGCCCGGACGGCAAACCCCTCGGGGTAAGGGCATGCGGATTCTGCAACGTCGTGAGCAACCATAACTCCCGCACATGCCCACTCCGCACAGACGCCACTGTCAACAAGAACAAGCAGATTGGAGCCGCCCAGCTTTCTACCAATGGAGACAACACACGTAACAGCTACACTTGCCGCAAGTGTGGCAGAACTGACGGGCATAATGCCCGCACGTGCAAAGTGGGCAAGGAGGTCAGTGGAGCTGAACATGAACATAGCAACGTACAGAGTTCCAAGCAATCAAATGAAGACGATGAAGAAGAAGAGTTTTATGACAATGACAGCCAATCAGACGAAGACAATGAAGATGACAGTGTTGGGGGCGAGGAAACTGAAACTAACGATGAAGCTGCCAAGGCTCAACCTGGAAAGAGCGCCGGCAAGACACGACATTCGGGGACAGTTAGGAGAAGCTCAAGACTGAACAATACATAGTGGTTTTTGTGACGCCCGGGTAATTAAGCTACAGTAACCCCCTCGTAATGATGTCACGTCACCACGATTACTGTTGCTAATCTCGTGTTAGTTTAGAACCAATCCAAATTCAAATTCAAAATCAATCAAACAATAAAAGTTTTCAAACATTAAAACTAAAATGTTCGGAGTGATCCAACTAATGCATAGGTAATTATGGTGGAGAAACCTAACTTTAATAAAATGTTTAAGTGTTCAAAATAATTAAAATTGTAGGTTAAATAATAAAATAAATGCCTTTTGAATTTTATAAAATATTAAACTATTTTAGTTGGGATAAGAATTAATGTGGCAGTAGTTTATTTAAAAGTACCAATTTAGGTGTTAGTGATAATTTTTACTAAAACTAAAATAAAATGCAACTAAAATAAAACAGAAAAGAAATAAGATAAAAAAAGAAAAAAGGCAGAAGATAAAAACAGAAGATTAAAGAAAAGAAGAGGATTCCCCCCGGCCCCTCGGCCCACTAGGCCACCAGGCCGCCAGGCAGCCCACTGCCCACCCCACTCTCCCTGGCCTAAAAGGCCACTCCCCCGACCCCAAACCCTAAATCACCCTCCCATTCCCCCACGATCCCCTCGTCTCCCTCACCTGCCGCCACCACACAACACG